>NC_092762.1:53984383-54120291 GCF_047496795.1 Chiloscyllium punctatum | reverse complement strand
TATGATAGTTAGAGTGCATAAATCGGAGTTAGTTTTGGAATAGACAGGGCTCAATTGACAGATTAATCATTACCCTCAATCATTGCACACTTCAAGTGCCAGTCTGGATCCGATTATGGATTTCAACACAAATTGGCACCTTCAGGGCTCAAGGAGACAGGTGTGCAGAGGAAGAGGAAAAAAAGGCAAGGAAGGCAAACTGGAAAGAAAGCAATTGGTCATTAAACTACCCAGTAATGAGATACAACTTAAATCCTCTCAAACACCTATTATTTACTTTAAATGCTCAGTCTTTGGTTGAATATAGGACCACCACCACCCTCAAGTTCCCCTTCAAGCTCTGCATCACCCTGACTTGGAACTTTAATCATTATTCCTTCACTGTCACTCAGTCAAAAACCTGGAACTTCCTTCTCAACAGTGTTTGAGTTCCCCTGCACCAGATGTAATTGCAGTGACGTGCCAGTGCAGTCCAAGGGAAACTAGGGATGGGCAACAAATGCTGCCCTTACCAGTGAGGATTATCATTAAAAAAAAATGAAGAGTACAACAGATTGCCAGTCAGGTAGGCGTTTGCATATTGTAAATTAGATAGTAGCAAGCATTACCTCAACATTCTTCAGGGTTTGTTTTAGCACAAAGACGAAGTTCTGGACCTCTTCATTCTTCACAGCCAGGGTAGTAATAATCCTCTTCAAAGTCTCCTGAGGAAAGTTCAGAGGAGCAGGAACAGAGTTGGACACAACCACAGTATTTTTTTTCTCTAATTAAAACTCAAGTATCTACAAGAATCAGAATAAAAAAGATGGGTTTAACATTGCATGAAACGAAGTTTACAAATTGATTTTTCACTCAATTTTGCATATATCTTAATATATTACCAGATGACAGACTGTAAAACTTTTATCATAGCAAGCAACAATTCTGTGTAACATAATTATGTTACCACAAAGTCAAATGTGTTAATACGGAGGAATCTGGTGAGATGCTATGACAAACAATACACTGCTAATAACACAAACATTATTGGATTGCTGGCTGCAACAAAATCCAAACAGCTGCATGACATACAGGAAAGTTCAATTGCATGTTATGCACCACTGTCTTGTACACTTCCTACTATATTGACTGGGTTACAAATTCTGATACAGTAATTGCTTAGGCTTCAAAACATTTCCATGTTTCCTCTATTAGAATTATCAAAATGCTGCACCATTATGGTCAGGTTTAATAGATTTTTATATCAGTGTTGACCAGTTACAGAAAAGACCCATATTACACTCTGATTTGCTAATTTACTACCGAGCAACACTCTACAATGTAAGTTGCTTACATCTGTCTTGTTTATACATAGGTATCTGTGATAGAACCAGCTGTCACTCAAATACCCAAGAGAATGATCTACAGGCATTAACTTTGGATCAGTGGTTGCACTGTTACCTGAGTCAGGTCACAGGATATAACAGCACTCTAGGGATGTGTGTACATAACTGCTCTTACTCTGGTGCTGTGCTATAGGAGTACAGCAACATAATTACTCAAAATGCCATTGCTCAGGAGACTTCAAATAGATTCTCACTAGACGATTCAAAAAAGAGCAGAGTTCCACTATTGCTGCCAACACCTATCACTAAAACAGTTTACTAGTGATCTATCTTAATGCTGTCTGTGGGATCCGATTGTGAACAAATTTGCTGCTATATTTTCCTGCATTAATGACAATTTGTTTAAAACATGCAGCTTTGGCTGCAAGTTGTGCAGATGTCCAAATACTAGTCTTGTTTGTACTTTGTTGGCTTCTCCTGGCTCTGGAAAATTTTACTCTGTTCCACTCCTAATGCTTAAGCAAGCCATTTCCTTGTGCTAATGCTCAAGTTAATAGCCTTAATCTCACTGGAACTGGCAACTGTATAATCCATACACTGCGTCTGCTCAATTTCGGTGCTGGTGACAGCAGAGAGTATGTTGAACCGCCAAACAGATGGGGCACTGAATCAGTTGATGTTCCATACTGTACAGTACTCTGCTGGTCAACAGAAGTGTTTAAGCTGGTTTGTCAGGCCTGGATTTGGACTGGAGTACATAGGATTTTTTTTAAAAATCCTTAGTAGAGGCTTATACAGTACTGCTGTACAACACCATACATACCAAAGCAATTGCTTACATTAGGTGCTATTTGACGTATTAGATTCTATTTTACAGCAGTAATGATTTTAGTTCTACTATTGAACTTTACGTTTGGAATTCTATAAATTGTTGCTCACTATAGTGGAGGCCATTATATATGGAGTGACTATAAAATTTGACATTTCTTTTGCTTCCCTCCCAGTGAGGTGGTGCTATATTACCGTTCACAAAGGAAGTCAGAGTTGGTACAGCAACATACACTTTTAAATGTATATTTTAGTCTGGAACAATGGGGTACAGACACTACCAATTTTCTTTCCATTTCATAATTAAGCAGGAATCTCTCCTGCTGTTACTGCCTGCCATTGGACTGTTGGAAGGTTAACACCTAACCTGATTGGCTGCATTATGAACACAGCCAAAGTGAGGACTGCAGATGCTGGAGATCAGAGTCTAGATTAGAATGGTGCTGGAAAAGCACAGCAGGTCAGCAGCATCTGAGGAGCAGGGAAAAGAAGAAGAAAAAAGAAAAAAAAAAGAAAAAACAAACAAACAAAAAAAAACGACATTACAGGCAAAAGCCCTTCATTACGAACGATCAGGTCATTCTTGAAGGGTTTTTGCCCAAAACGTCGATTTTCCTGCTTCTCGGATGCTGCCTGACCTACTGTGTTTTTCCAGCACCACTAACCTTGACTGTATTATGAACACACCTTCCTTGTCCATCAAGTTCTGAGGTACAACTTGGACCCAGGGCTTCTGGCTGAGAATCAGAGATACTACACACTGCACTATAAGAACACCCTCATCACTAGCGTTTCCATCAGTAATTCACCTCTATGCAATATAGTTCAGTCAGCTCCCCTCAAAAAGAGCCCAAGCTTTCTAAGGATTAAAGCCTAGAATCTCAACATTTTCTGCCATTCATGTCAGATATGAGTAGTGAAATTCCAGCAGTGCCAGAAATCCTTATTTGCCAGTTGGGCACTAAATGCACTTAGAGCATGATGGTCTTAGTCATGCACCACACAGATGCAGCAGCTTGATCTTCCTGGAAAAGTAAACAGGTCAGGCAGCATCCGAGGAGCAGCAAAATCGATGTTTCGGGCAAAAGCCCTTCATCAGGAAGGCAAAACATTTCCTGATAAAGGGCTTTTGCCCAAAATGTCAATTTTCCTGCTCCTCAGTTGTGGCCTAACCTGCTGTGCCTTTCCAACACCACACTCTCGACTCTAATCTCCAGTCCTCTCTTTCGCCTCGCTTGCTCTTCCTCCCTTCTAAGCAGAGATGGACAGATGTTAGACAACATGTACTTAATGGAACCTTAAATTATTTCTGCACACTAGTCCATGTATCCATCAAATTGCAGGGCAAATGTGCATTTAGTTGAATATTTTATTCATTTTTCCCAGTAACATGTTTTTTTAAACACCAATGTTACTCTCACGCGAGATACACCAACCTGCATTAAGTGGTGCTGTTGCTTCTACATCTCCTATTCTCCATGCACACAGGTTTTGCTTTAAACACTATGCCCCCTTCACAGCCTTTCCAGCCTCCTTGCTGCAATCTCCTGTCTTCCTTCACTTCCTAGGGACTATTCTTTCCTTTTGCTCTCCATATGAACTAGGAACAAGGAGTTGGTCAATCAATCCACGATAAGATTGAGGCTGACAAGATTGTGGCCTCAAATTTACATTTGCACCAGGCGCCAGGAAATGACCATCTCCAAGAGAAAATCCAACCATAGCTCCTCAAAGTTCAGTGGCATTACAGTCACACAATTCCCCTCTACCAACATCCTAAGAGTTGCCATTGTTCAGAAACTCGTCAAACCACATAAATAACATAGCTCCAAAGACAGATCAGAGGCTGCGCTCCAGTGAGTAACTGATGCCCAGACTTCTTAAAAACCTATCTACTCTCTACAAGACATTTATCAGGAGTGTAATGGAATACACCACATTTGCTTGGATGGGTGCAGCTCCAACATTCAAGAAGCTTGACACCAACCAGGACAAAGCTGCCTGGATAGTTAGTTATGAATGTGGAGCCTGTCATTTAATCAGTGACGTTCAGTAGCAGCAGTACATTCCACTTCGAAGATTTAGTGTGGAAATTCACCGAGGCTCCTTAGACAGCAGCTTCAAAACTTGTAACCATTACCATCTTGAAGGACATGGGCTGCAAATACATGGAAACACCACTTGCAAGTTTCTGTTCCAGCCACTCAGCCTCCTGATTTGGAAATAGGCCACTGTTCCTTTGGTGTCATTGGATCCTAGAGCTTCATCCCCTCATAAGTGTGCCTACACCAAATGGACTGCAGTGATTTAAGATGGCAGCTTGCCATCATCTTCCCATCTCCTGAAGAAGGGCTTATGCCCGAAACATCGATTCTCTTGCTCCTTTGATGCTGCCTGACCTGCTGCGCTTTTCCAGCAACGCATTTTTCAGCTCTGATCTCCAGCATCTGCAGTCCTCACTTTCTCCTAATCTCTTCCCAAGGCCAATTACAGATGGACAATAAATGCTGGCCTGACTAGCGATGCCCACATCCCACGAATGGATGAATAAAACAATTCCCACCTCTACTTGTTAGATTGACTCCCTTGTTTGTCAAAAATCTATGTCTGCCTTAAACATATTCAATGACCCCCACCTCAGGCAAGGTTCCAGAGATTAATGCCTCAAAAGAATTCTCCTTTTCTCCATTCTCCTGCAGAAGACATTTTTTTTAAAATCCTGTAAAATGACAGATATTCTCATTTTAATGAAGGTCTCTAGTTGGTCTGTTCACATGCAGTATATCACAACAATCCTCCTATTTTCCATCACTGGGCAGAGATACAATGATATTGAAGACTGGGAAAATAACATAAACAAGTAAAGTCCCAGAACATTCCATAAATTTCCATATGCTTTTGCACCACATATCCAATAACATCACTATAGCTAATCTATGGTCTACAGTTACAGAGAACGACCTAGAAGGTGCCTTTGCAATCTGACATATTATTAGAGGATGAAACGGAAGACAGAAAAATAATCTGCAGAATATTTCTTAGAGACTTCTATGTTACATGGGACATGTACTAGGTTTGAGGTTGCTGTACTAGTTATATGGTAACTTCAAGTTTACTCTGCAATTCAGAAAACCCAGTGACAGGAAGTGATTCAGTCCAAGTTTTAAAAATGAAAGCAAAGTGCAAGGCAATGCTTCAGAGTACGAGAATTTCCATGCTGAGCTAATTACAATCCTTATTCGCTCATGTTGCCACTATGCAAATACTGAGACTGTTGTACTGTGAGCACAGTCCCAGGCTTAGTGGCCACCCTGTGTTCATTCACTTAACAAAACCTTCAAATGCTGGCAGCCTAAGGTAAGAATGTTAGACCTTTTCAACGTGCTATCAGAATCTGAGGAGAGGGAGAGGTTAATCACACATTCTGTGAAGCAACAAACAACTTTGTGGGCAGCACGGTGGCACAGTGGTTAGCACTGCTGCCTCACAGCGCCAGAGACCTGGGTTCAATTCCCGGTATTCCTGATGAAGGGCTTTTGCCCGAAACGTTGATTTCGCTGCTCGTTGGATGCTGCCTGAACTGCTGTGCTCTTCCAGCACCACTAATCCAGTATTTGGTTTTCAGCATCTGCAGTCATTGTTTTTACCGTGTGGAGTTTGCACATTCTCCCCGTGTCTGCGTGGGTTTCCTCCAGGTGCTCCGGTTTCCTCCCACAGTCCAAAGATGTGCAGGTTAGGTGAATTGGTTATGCTAAATTGCCCGTAGTGTTAGGTAAAGGGGTAAATGTAGGGGAATGGGTGGGTTGGTGTGGACTTGTTGGGCCGAAGGGCCTGTTTCCATACTGTAAGTAATCTAATCTAAACCTCTGTACCTGTTCTGCACTCCAGGCCAACACCTTATTTTATACCATAATGCTTTTTTTCCAGAATAACTGCTTGAATCTCTCCCTGCCTCTCTTCAATGCTGCCCAAAATTCAGATTGTCACTAGTGAGATTTAGCCATGTCTCCCTCTGATACACCATGTGGATGTGGGAATGGGTGAGCAGCAGCAGTCATAGAGATGTACAGCATGGAAACAGACCCTAATCTAGTGCCATTTGCCAGCACTTGGCCCATATCCATCTAAACCCTTCCTATTCATATACTCATCCAGATGCCTTTTAAATGCTGTAATTGTACCAGCCTCTACCACCTCCTCTGGCAGCTTAGTCCAAACATGTACCATTCTCTGCATGAAAAAGTTGCACCTTAGATCCCTACTACATCTTTCCCCTCTCACCCTAAACCAATGCCCTCCAATTCTGGACATCCCCATCCCAGGGAAAAGAATTTGTCTATTTATCCTAATCCATGCCCCTCATGATTTTGTCAATCTCTATAAAGTCATCCCTCAGCCTCAGACGCTCCAGGGAAAACAGACCCTAATCTAGTCCCATTTGCTAGCACTTGGCCCACATCCCTCTAAACTCTTTCCTATTCATATACCCATCTAGATGCCTTTTAAATGCTGTAATTGTACTAGCCTCTACCACTTCCTCTGGCAGCTCATTCCATACATGCACCACCCTCAGCGTAAAACAGTTGCCCCTTAGGTCTCTTAAATTTTTCCCCCTCTCACCCTAAATCTATGCCCTCTAGTTCTGGTTTCCGCACACCAGGGAAAAGACCTTGTCTACTTAGCTGATCCATGCCAGTCATTACTTTATAAACCTCTATAAAAGGTTACCCCGCAGCCTCTGACACTGCAGGGAAAGCAGCTATTGAGCCTCTCCCTCTAGCTCAAATCCTCTAACCCTGGCAACATCCAACAAGGAAACTGTATTAGAAAACTGCCCCTCAATACTGTTTAATCCGTCACTCAGCAAGGTTGTATCAAAGTTAACAGCACTGGGCCTCATGGATACAAATGACAACAGTCCTGCTATAAACTGTAATGAGGTTCAGTTTAGGCTTAGAAATTGCTCACACAATCTGGGACGTGTACCAATTTATTTTCCTTTGTATATTCTACAAATATTGTCCACATATCCAAAGTGGTGCAAATAACTAATTTAAAATTTTGGAAAAAGGACAACATTCAAACATATCCAAGTTCTTCACCCCATTACAGAAATATTCCATTTTTTAAAATCTCACCAAATTGACAGAGGTAGTGATACACCCAACCACCAGTGCTAAAGCCCACACATCCTCAGCCATTTTAGAACTCTGTACCAGTCTTTCAAGTTTTACAAATTCATTCTGCAACCTGATCAAAGTTCAAAATTCTGTTCTATACTGACGCTGAGTCAACATAATAATGACACAGGCCTACAAACACAAGCAGCAAGATACAACTCAATATTTAACTGGGTTAAAATAAAAACAAACCAATTTAAGTACAAAATCCCACGTATAATTCAAATAAAATAAAGGACACAATATATTCTGAAAATGGACAATGCAGACATCACACCTGCAGCATTCCAGCAACTAATCCGTGCGTAGAACAGTTTACATTGGAACAGAAACACAATCACCCCTCCCATTTTCCTTATCATGTCTCTATTTATACCTAGTTTTGATAATTCAATTAACCTGCATATGTTAAGCCACAGACTATCAAAATGCTTTGAAATTCATCTGCGTTACAATATGAAAATTCAAACTGGTTGCACAGACTCTCCCTCCCCTCCCCCATTGCCCATGCTGAAATGACCAGGTTGAACCATTCATTGTAGGTGTGACATTGTCTCTCTGTTACCTTACTGTGATCTGCCATTGCGGAATGGAGGGCTGAGAGAGAAAACAAAATCCTTTCCGTTTCTTTAAAAACAGGCTGATTGCACTGACATTGCGCTGACTTAGTTGGTCCCCTCCCTCGTCTTTAAAACCCCGAACAAAGCACAGTCACAGCTACCGAGGGGGAGGAGAACGGGCCTGCCGTTAAACAGCACCAGCTCTGCGCAACAGCAGCGTACACTACAGCGGATTGTGGGATTTGTAGGAGATCCCGACGGACTTTAACCATACCACCTCCACAAAGCCGGAACCATCTCCATCCCTCAAAGCTTCACAAATTAGATTCTCCTGGGTTACTAATCCCAGAGTTAAACTATGTTAGAGCTAAATAATGTTTGATAGTATTAAAGACGTCAGTCCCTCTTGATACGTTCCTTTTATATGTTCCTGCTCCTGTTAAAATAAAACACATTTAAACAACTCCTTATGAACCATATGTCGTTCTCACACAAATAATTCCTTTCACAGTCTAATGATGTGCCCATGTAGGCAATCATAGCAGCCATTTTATTCCAATACTGTCTTCAAACAACAAATACATCAATACCAGTTATGAGTTTTTAGTGTTCTGGGGGGGGGTCACTCAACCCGAAACGTTAACTCTGATTTCTCTCCACAAATGCTGCCAGACCTGCTGAGCTTTTTCAGCAATTTCCATTTTTGTTTAGGTTTTTAGTGACGTTGGTTGAAAATTTTAACCAGGGCACCAATAGAAATCCTCACTCCTCCAAGTACTGTTTAGGGCGAGTACTCCCTCAGTTTTGTCCTGGCCTCTCAATACTATCCACCCTGGTTTTGGGGCTCAGTCCAAAAAGCATCTGATTCTGACAATGACAATTTTCTTAACCGAGCTACACAGAGTCTGTGAACTCTGAATGTATTGTTGGAGTCACCTGAGTGTGCAGATTGTGTCAAAATTTATACTCAGTCAAAGCTCATTTGTGAAACACTTGTCTCTTTAATCCTCTGACTTCCAAATAATGTTTGAAGCCATGTATTGAAGGTTAATGCTATATTATAATTTGGAAACGTGGGCTGCTAATGCAGAGAGAACTACATATAGTTTTAATGTTGATCCATTTCTAATTTGTGTTGGTTAAGAAGGGAAGACATAGTTTTAGTTTCAGTTTTGAGTTCTGTAGTATTAGGATTCTCTGAAAATTTCTTTACGTTTTCATTTCTTTACATTCTTTACAAATACGCAAAGGATGAAGTATGTTTGGATTTCTAAAACAAACTTTTGAGCATCCCAATGGTTCAGTGGTTAGCACTGCTACCTTACAGCACCAGGGACTTGGGTTCAATTCCAGCCTCAGGCAACCTTCTGTGTAGAGTTAGCAGATGACCGTCTAAGATGTGCTTAGGTGAATTGGCCATGCTAAATTGCCCATAGTGTGAGGTGCATTAGTCAGAGGGAAATGGGTCTGGGTGTGTTACTCTTCGGAGGGTTGGTGTGGACTTGTTGGGCCAAATGGCCTGTTTCCACACTGTAGATAAAGTCATCTAAAAGGTGTTGGATAAAGTGCCACATGTTAGGCTACATAATAGGACAAAAGTCCAACATGTTGTTGGTCGTACATTAGCATGGATAGAGGATTGACTAACTTATACAATATAGAGTCAAATAGCATGGAAACTGACCCATCCATACCAACCAAGTATCCTAAACTGAATTAGTCCCATGAGCCCATATCTCTCTAAATCTTTCCTATTCATAGACTTCTCCAAATCTCTTTTAAATGTTGTAACTGTACCAGCCTCTACCACTTCCTCTGAAGCATACACCACTTCTGTGTGAAAATGTTGCTCCTTCAGCCTCTTTTAAATACTTCCCCTCTCACCTTAAGCCTATGCCGTCTGGTTATGGACTCCCTTGCCCGTGGAAAAATACCTTGGCTATTCAGCTTATCTATGCCTCTCATGATTTTATAAACCTCTATATGGTGACCCCTCAACCTCCGACAGTCCAGGAAAAAAAAGTCGCAGCCTATCTAGTCTGTCCTTATAACTTATAACGGGTGGAATGCCACAAGGATCAATGCTAGGACCACAATTATTTATAATATTCATTAATGATTTGGATGAAAAAAGTGAATGTACTATCACTAAGTTTGCGGATGACATAAAAATGGATAGGAAAGTAATTAGTCACGACAATGCATTGAGTTGAACCTTACATTTGCTTAACTTTGTTTGAGTTATATTGAGTGATTTGGAAGGTTTTTTCACTGTGAGGCCTAGAGAGCTTTTTCATCCTATATTATCAAATGCTTTTCATTATTGACATATCACATCTCTATGGCATCTGTCATGCCTGATTTCCACCTCATTTTACCACCTTGCATCTTGTTGACCCCCAAAGTGATGCGAAGGTACTGCTGACCATTAATGAGCCCACAAAATCCCTTTTGCTCGAATGTTCTGTTGTTTCCAACGCTTGAGTTTCCCCCTTCACAATTGTTACTCTCTCTGCAGTGCAGTATGTTGCCTATGATCCTCACAATTTAGTTACCCACCTTTCCTCCTGCAGCATAGACCCAGATAATACCTCTTTGAATCTTAGTGGACTGACCCCCAGAATCAACCTTAGCCCATCTCCTTGATCAAATTACACCAACAAACCTCAATGCTGAGTGACCAGACTTTGACTGATGTCTGTGCAACTCTGACTAACGTACTTGAACTCCCTGGTCTGATGAAATTGTCCAGCATGGCTGTTCTCAACCCTCAGGGCTGATTATAGTCCACTCCCTGGACTGTGGAGGTACCTACTCTCTGAACCCTGACCACCTCAAGAGCAGACTGAGTCCTCAAGCCTCTAAGACTGATATCGGAGACTGCCCTTGAGTTATCATGTCCATCTTGAATTGATTTGAGGATAACTTCCCTTTGACTTTGAGACTTGGCCGTTTTCTTGAAGCACATGCAGAGTGTTTAATACATATGCTACCAGCACATGGTGCAGATATGGGATTGATGGGAGCATGGTGCTCTACCTCAACATGTCCACCTTAGGCTGATCACTGCTGGCTAGCTGCCTGATTGTGTCTGCACTGAAAAGCAAGTCAAATGCTGTGAGTCTGTAAGTTCAGATTGTGGGGGCAAAATTCAAAAAGGTAAGGCAAGAATTCAGTGAGCGTCATGTAGACACCAAGTGAGTGAGTGTTAAGAGGGAGAGTGTACACACTGAGTTACAGTCTGGTCCAATCTATGAGTTAGGTGCCTGGTCCTGCATGCAAAGCATCCTTGCAATTCCAATGAATGGTGCCAATACACTCCACAGTGCAGCGTTGAAGTGCACAATCGTATTATAAGTGACTTGGAGATGTAGCATGCTGACATGGTGAGGTTGGTGTGTGTTGAATAGCATTGCCCATGATCACGACTTTACCTTTGGTGTGTGCCCTGAGATGTTGGTGCCTGATGTCCAAGATGGAAGTCCAAAGGTTCAAGCAGTAAACTGGAGTCAGCAAGTAAGCATTCTGATTTTCATGTCAGAAATTATCACCACCATTTACTTGTCAGAAATGAATTTGTTTGTCAATGTAAGAGTGCCCATAGCACAGTCCTTGTGGAGTTAAGGTCCCATTGTCAAAGTGAAGACTCCCACTCTTGTATTGTGTGGCTAATTGGGATAAGTTCGGTCTGGAAAACTAGTAGCTCAAAACTTGGTCATCACAAGACAATGTAGGCCATCAACAACAACAGGATTGAGTTCCACCACAGTCTATTACTCTTGTTACCCAACATACCCAACATGTAAAGAATCTAATCTTATCCCTCAGCGTACCATGACCATTAAGGCTGTGGACTGATACATGCACACACACACACACATGTGAAAATCTCTATAAGCTATTGCATTATTTAGACATATATTAATCACTTTGAATCATATCTGTGTGCCTTTATTTCTTTCCCAGTAATGAATATACATTAGTTTTGGTGAAGGTCTGTGTACTGTCTTTGTTTGTGGTGTATCACATGGAGTCATAGAGTCATAGAGATGTGTAGCACAGAAACAGACCCTTTGGTCCAACTTGGCCATGCCATCCAGACATCCTAAATTAATCTAGTCCCATTTGCCAGCACTTGGCCCAAATCCCTTTAAACCTTTCCTCTTCATATGCCCATCCAGATGTCTTTTAAATGTTATAATTGTACCTTCCTTCACCACTTCCTCTGGCAGCTCATTCCATACATGTACCACCCTCTGTGTGAAAAAGTTGCCCCTTAGGTCCCTTTTAAATCTTTCCACTCTCACACTAAACCTATGCCCTCTAGTTCTGGACTCCCTCACTCCAGGCAAAAGAGTTTATCTATTTATCCTATCCATGCCCTTCTTAATTTTGTAAACCTCTATAAGGTCACCTCAGCCTCCGACTCTCCAGGGAAAACAGCCCCAGCCTATTCTGTCTTTCCCTATAGCTCAAATCCTCCAGCCTATTCTGTCTTTCCCTATAGCTCAAATCCTCCACCCTGGCATCATCCTTGTAAAACATTTCTGAACCAAAAATGAAATTGGCACTGTCACTGAAGAATTGTATTTTAGGTATGACAACGGGACGGCAGGAGGGGAAAATGCACCAAAAGTCTCCAAAGTACTTTCAGGAACAGTGTATTTGAGAATTGTACCCCATTGTTTCCATGACCATAAAGATAAAGGAGATTCAGTTAACTAACACCCTAAGCAGTTACCTGTGTTTCAAGTATAAACTTAAAGAGAGGTCCAGAGGTGATATATAGGGATCGCTTTGACCAGAACATTAATGTAATTGAAAAACTATTCAATAGTTCACAAGTATCTCAGTCTCAGGTGGCTGTCTGTGTGGAGTTTGCACGTTCGTCCTGTGTCTGTGTGGGCTTCCTCTAGATGCACAGACCAAAGGTGTGCTGGTTAGGTGGATTGGCCATGCTAAATTGCCCATAGTGTCCAGGGCTGTGCAGACTAGGTAGATTAGTCATGGGAAATGTGGGATTATGGGGTTAGGATGGTGAGTAGGTCTGGGTGGGATGCTGTTCAGAGGGTCAGTGCAGATTGGATGGGCTAAATGGCCTCTATCTGTGCTGTAGGGATTCAATGATTCTATAGCAACAGAAGGTGTAAATCTGATAAACACAATGGAAGGCATAAAGCTGATAAACAACTTCCTGGTGCAGCTGGGGTAAAGCAGTTTAGTCAGCTAGTGTCAAATTGAGTCAGGAGATCTGTTGATGGATGACCATCTGAAAGAGACTCTGAAAGAGTTTATGGAACTTCTAAGTTTCCTGTGTCACTGTGAGCAAGTATTATTGCTCAGTAGTGTAACAAAGATTTTCCACATTAAGTGGAACTGTAACCAAGTTGTTGTGTGCCATTAATATCTGAGCCATAGCTTTTAGACCCAAGAAATGACATTTTTACCCAAAAAGCCCAGGGCATGCCTAAAATGAGATGGTACAACATGCTAAATAAAGCAAGAAACATGGGAGTTAAGCAATTCCACATCTGATTGATTACCTCGAAGCTCTGCAGCAACCAATCCTGATGGTGGTGAAAATTAAAACAATTCTATAGACTCCCCCAATAGCAACAGAGACACGAAGGAGCAGATTGGGAGGCAGATTTTGGAAAGGTGCAGAAGTAACAAGGTTGTTGTTATGGATGACTTCAACTTAGCTAATATTGATTGGAACCTCCAAGTGCAAATAGTTTGGATGGAGTAGATTTTGTCAGGTGTATCCAGGAAGGATTCATGACTCAATATGTAGATAGACCCAACTAGAGGGGAGGCCATATTGGATTTGGTGCTTGTCATTGAACCAGACCAGGTGTCAGATCTCTTGGTGGGAGAGCATTTTAGTGATAGTGATCACAACTCCCTGAGCTTTACTATAGTTACGGAGAGGGATAAGAGCAGATGGTGTAGGAAAGTATTCAATTTGGGAGGGGTAATTGTAATGTTAATAGGCAGGAACTGTGGAGCACAAATTGGTTCTCAGGGAAATGCACAACAGAAATGTGGAGGTTGTTTAGGGAGCCCTTGCTGCGAGTGCTGGATGGGTTTATCCGACTGTGGCAAGGAAAGGATGGTAAGGTGAAGAAGCCTTGAATGACAAGAGATGTGGAACACCTAGTCAAGAGGAAGAAGGAAGCTTATTTAAGGTTGAGGGAGCTAGGATCAGACAGGGTTCGAGAGGGTTACAAGGTAGCCAGGAAAATACTGAAAAATGGGCTTGGGACAGCTAGAAGGGGGCATGATAAAGCCTTGACATGCAGGATTACAGAAAACCCCAAGGCATTCTACACTTATGTGAGGAAAAAGAAGATGGCCAGAGTGAGGGAAGGACTGATCAAGGATCATGGAGGGAACTTGTACCTGAAGTTGAAGGAGTTAGGGGAAGTCCATAATCAATATGTTCCTTCAGTATTCACGACTGAGAGGGACCTTGTCGTTTGGGAGGACAGTGTGAAACAGGCTGATAAGCTTGAACAGGTTAATGTTAAGAAGGAGGATGTCATGGAAATTTTGAAAACGTAAGGATAGATAAGTCCCCTGGACCAGATGGGATGTACCCAAGGTTTTTACGGGAAGCGAGGGAAGAGATTGCTACACCTTTGGCAATGATTTTTGCATCCTCACTTTCCACTGGTGTAATGCCAGATGTTTGGAGGTTGGGAAATGTTATTCCCTTGTTCAGAAAAGGGAATAAGGATAAAACGGGGAATTACAGATGAGTCAATCTTAGATCGGTGGTGGACAAATTATTGGAGAGGATTCTGACACAGGATTTATGATTATTTGGAAAATCATTGTTTTATTAGAAATAGTCAGCACAGCTTTGTGAGAGGCAGGTCATACATCACAAGCCTTATTGAATTCTTCGAGGATGTGACAAAACATGTTGATAAAGGTAGAGCAGTGGATGAGGTGTATCTGGATTTTAGCAAGGCATTTGATAGACTCATATAGAAAGTAAGGAGGCATGGGCTACAAGGAAATTTGGCTTTCTGGATACAGAATTGGCTGACCCAAAGAAGACAGAGGGTGATGGTGGATGGAAAGTGCTCACCCTGGAGCTTGGAGACAAGTGGTATTCTGCAGGGATCTGTTCTGGGACCTCTGTTCTTTGTGGCTTTTATAAATGACTTAGATGAGGAAGCAAAAGGTTGGGTTAGTAGGTTTTCTGATGACACGAAGGCTGATGGAGTTGTGGCTAGTGTGGAGGACTGTTGTAGGTTGCAATGGGATATTGACAACATGCAGAGCAGGCTGATAAGTGGCAGATGGAGTTTTACCTGGAAAAGTGATTCAATTTGGAAGGTCAAACTTGAATGCAGAATACAGAGTTAAAGGCAGGATTCTTGGCAGTGTGGAGGAACAGAGGGATTTTGGGGTCCACGCCCCATAGATCACCTAAGTTGATAGGGTTGTTAAGAAGGCATATGATGTCATAGAGTCGTAGAGATGTAGAACACGAAAACAGACCCTTTAGTCCAAGTCATCCATACCGACCAGTTATCCTGACCTAATCCAGTACTATTTGCCAGCACTTGGCCCATATCCGTCTAAACATTTCCTATTCATATATCCATCCAGGTACCTTTTAAATGCTGTAATTATACCAGCCTCTACCACCTCCTCTGATAGCTTAGTCCATACATGCACCACTGTCTGCGTAAACAAGTTGCCCCTTAGATCCCTTTTATATCTTTCCCCTCTCACCCTAAATCTATGCCCTCTAGAACTGGACATCCCCATCCCAGGGAAAAGACTTTGTCTATTTATCCTAACCATGCTCCTCATAATTTTGTAAATCTCTATCAGGTCACCCCTCAGCCTCCAATGCTTCAGGGAAAACAGCCCCAGCCTATTCAGCTTCTTCCTATTGCTCAGATCTCCCAACCCTGACAACATCCTTGTAAATCTTTTCTGAACACTTTCAAATTTCACAACATCCTTCCGATAGGAAGGAAACCAGAATTGCATGCAATATTCCAAAAGTGCTGGCTTTCATTAGCAGGGGGATCGTGTTTAAGAGCTGGGAGGTTATGCTGCAGCTCTATAGAGCCCTGGTTAGACCACATGTCGAATATTGTGTTCAGTTCTGGTTGCCTCATTATACGAAGGATGTGGAAGCTTTAGAGAGGGTTCAGAAGAGATTTACCAGGATGCTGCCTGGACTGGGGGGCATGCCTTATGAAGAAAGGTTGAGTGAGCGAGGGCTTTTCTCATTGGAGCGAAGAAGGATGAGAGGTGACTTGATAGAGGTGTACAAGATGTCGAGAGACATAGATAGAGTGGGTAGACAGAGACATTTTCCCAAGCTGGAAATGTCTATCATGAGGGGGCATAATTTTAAGGTAGAAAATTTAGGGGAGATGTCAGAGTTAGGTTCCTTATACGGAGAGTGGTGGGTGTGTGGAATGCACAACCAGCTGCGGTAGCAGAGTCAGATACATTAGGGACATTTAAGCAACTCTTGGATGGGCTCATGGATGATAATAAAATGAAGAGTATTTAGGTTAGATTGACTTTAAAGTACAATTCACTCTGATTCACATCAAGAAATGAGTCATGATTTTGGATACATAAGAGGTGGTGGGCTGTGACAGCATCTTGAAAATCTGTGCTCCAAAACAAGCCACCACACTAGCCAAGCTTCTTCCTGTGCTCTGGATGGAATATTGTATTGTCCAGCATCAGGAATTGCTCAGCAGCATCACTACAGACTGAGCTGGTTGAATCCTAAAGGACATGTCTGCTGAACTGAGTTTGCATCAGGTGGTGTGGGAACCAAAAAATGAGAAAAACCTACTTGACTACATCCTCACCACTCTACCTGTTGCAGACGCATCGGTCCATGGTAGTAAGACTGACACAGCATAGATTTTGTGAAGGTGAAGTGCCACATTTGTATAGATTCATGGATTGCGTGGAGCTAACACTGTGCTAAATGGAATAGCCCAAGAATGGATTGAGCCATTCCAAACTGGGCATTTATGAGACATTGTAGGCCTCAGCAGCAGCAGAATATTTTCAACCACAGCCATAACCTCATGGCCTGGGATATCCTCCACTCTAATCATCTGGGTGGGGGAATCAGCCTTATACTCAATGCAGGGCACATCAGGAGAAGCAGCAGGCATACTTACAACTAGAGTGTCAAACTGGTGAAGGGACAGTATGTCAAAGAGCTGAAGCCGAATAAAATTGACAGAGCTAAGCAATCCCAAAAGCAACAATTCTGTTCTAAGCTCTGCAGTCCTGCCACATCCAATCACAAATAGTGGTGAACTTCACAACTGAGGAGGAGACTTCACGAATATCCCCAGCTTCAAATTTGCAGAAGCCCAGCACATCAGTGGAAAAGACAAAGGTGAAGCATTTACATCTACTTTCAGCTGGAAGTGCCAAGTGGATGATCCAACTCAGCTTCCTCCTGAGGTCCCCAGGATCACAGATGCCAGTCTTTAGCCAATGTGATTTGCTCCATGTGATATCAAGAAATGGTGGAGGCATTGGATATTTCAAAGGCTTGGAGCCCTCACAATATTCCAGCGATAGTGCAGAAGACTCGTGCTTCAGAATTAGCCAAATTTCTCACCAATCTTTTCCAGTACAGCTACGAAACTGGCATCTATTTGGAAATCTGGAAAATTGCCCGCGTATGTCCTGTACACAAAAAGCAGGGTAAATCTAACCCAGCCAATTACAGTCTATCTGTCTACTCTTGATCATCCACAAAATAATGGAAGGAGTCATCAACAATGCTATTAAACCGCACTGATTCATCCATAACTTGCTCACTGATGCACAGTTTGAGTTCCTGCAGGAGTTCCGCAGGGTAATGTCTTGAGTTGAAGCAGCTCCAGTTGTTTTATCAGTCATCTTCCCTTCATCATAACACTGGAAGTGGAGATATTTTGTGATTTTTTTATAGTGTTCAGTGCCACATATAACTCACTAAATAATGAAACAATCCATGTCCACATCGACCACGTTTAGAATTGGCAAATAACTTTTGTGTTACACCAATGCCAAGCAGTGACCATTTGTAGAGAGAGAATTGAACAATTTCCCCTTAATAGTCAATGGATTACCATCACCGAATACCCCATATACAACGGCTGGTGGTTACTACTGACCAGAAGCTTAGCTGGGCCATCATAAAATTCTGTGACTGGAATTCTTGTGATGAGTAACTCATCTCCCCAGTCCCCAAAGATTGAACACAGGTCACAAATCAGGAATGGGACTTAGCACTCTCCACTCACAAGAATGAGGTCAGCTCCAACAATTTTCATAGATCTTGTCATTATTCAGAACAAAACAGCCCACCTGACTGCCACCTCATTTGCCATTTACAACAGTATACTCCCACCATCACAGACACACTGTAGATATTATGTGCACCGGGTAGAAGTCATAGCCTAGTACTTTTGATAGATTCCTCCAAATGTGGTAACCCTTCCTTCAAGAAAGACAAGGAAAGCAGGTGGATGGGAATATCACCATGTAGGGACAGCATTGTGGCTCAGTGGTTAGTGCTGCTGCCTCACAGCGTCAGGAACCTGGGTTCAATTCCCACCTATGGGCAACTGTCTGTGTGGGGCTTGCACATTCTCCCTGTGTCTGTATGGGTTTTCTCTTGATGCTCCGGTTTCTTCCCACAATCCAAAGATGTGTAGGTTAGGTGAATTGGTCACACTAAATTGCCCATGGTGTTCAGGGATGTGTAGGTTAGGTGCATTAGTAGAGTAATAGGGTAGGGGAATGGGTCTGGGTGGGTTGCTCTTTGGAGGGTTGGTGTGGAGTTGATGGGCTGAATGGCCTGTTTCCACACCGTAGGGGTTCTATCTCTAAGTTCCTCTCCATCATCCTGACTTGGAATGATACTGTCATTTTTTATCCTTGGTAGACAAGCAGGAGGCTGGAAAAACATAGCAATCCAGGCAGCATCACGAGGTGGAGAAGTCAACATTTCGGGTATAACATTCCTTCAGCATTCCAAAGAACTTCTTCGAATTGGGCATCCTGTGAAGAGATACATCTCTGTGAAGAGATACAAAGAGAGTGTGTGGTACAAACCCGGTTAGAGACAAAACAAAACTGCCAATGCTGGATTTCAAGGTAGACAAGCAGGGGGCTAGAGAACACAGCAATCCAAGCAGCAATCCAATCCTGCTTGTCTGCCTGGAATCCCGCGTCTGCAGTTTTTTTTGTCTCTAGTCATTCTTTTATCCTTGCCAGCTCAAAATTCAGAAACTCCCCACTTAATAGCTGTGGGTATATCTTTAAATCAACAAGTTTAACAAATCTGTTTTTATTAGCTATTTGAGTATCTCCTTGTGCAATGGAGTGTCACATTTTGCTTACTAACTCTCTTTTCAAGGCATTTGAGATATTTTATATTGATAACTACCCATAAATAAATCTAAAGTGGTTCAAAGCTTGATCATGGAGATAAGGTTTAAGCCTAAAAGGGGGGAGAACCTGTGTGTTTTCAGGGGGGAGTTTCAGGGCCTAGGCAGCTAAAGATATGACTTGAAAGAACAATGATAACTGTCAATATGCAAAAATACAGAATCAGAGGAATGCATGCATCTTAGAGGATCATAGAGTTAGGAGAGTTTCCAGAGATAGATGTTGCCAAGATTGGAGAGTTTGAGCTATAGGGAGAAGCTGAATAGACTGGGGTTGTTTTCCCTGGAGTGTTGGAGGCTGAGGGGTGACCTAATGGAGGTTTATAAAATCATGAGGGGCATGGATAGGGCAAATAGACAAGATCTTCTCCCTGGCATGAGGGAGTCCAGAGCTAGAGGGCATAGGTTTAGAGTGAGAGAGGAAAAGTCTAAAAAAGACGTACGAGGCAACTTTTTCTCGCAGAGGGTGGTGCACTTATGGAATGAGCGGTGGAGGCTAATACCATTACAGTATTGAAAAGGCATCTAGGTGGGTATATGAATTGGAGGGGTTTAGAGGGATATGGGCCAAGTGCTGGAAAATGGGACTAGATCAATTTAGGATATCTGGACTAGATTAATTTAGGAGTTGAACCAAAGGATCTGTTTCTGTGGTGTACATCTCTATGACTCTATGACTCTGAGAGGCCATGGAGGGATTTGAAAACAAAGATGAAAATTTTAAAATAGTGGGGTTGTTATAAATCAACGAACGCAGGGTTGATGGATGAGCGAGACTTAATGCGACGTAAATCAGTGCCAACAGGAGATTAGCTGGGTGTGGGGAGGAAGAGAGCAAAGGTAGAGAAACCTCCTGAATAAAATTGGAAGACATCGTTAGCAATGGGGGAGGGGTGTGGTTGATTTGGCTGGAAAGCAACAACTTGAGGAAGAGGGGATTTTGATGGGATATGCCAAATGAACTGTGTGTGAAATTAGTTCAATGATCCACACATCCATCTTGTGGTTATGGTGGGTTCAACATAAGAGACAGACAGGTTGTATCCTCAAAGTCTCAAGCAGCAGCTGCTTCTGAACATATGGGGAAGTGCTTTGGAGAATTGCCAGAAAGGTTCTGCTTCTGTAAAGGTTAAATCTAATCAGTGTGCTCACTGATGGAGAGAAACTACAGTTGCCAGGTTGAGGGTAAAAATGTTTGCCCTCATAGTTGGTGATCCAGATGTATAATCTGAATAATTATGTGAAATCTAAATATAACTGAGTTATCAATTATTTTTAAGCAACTCGTACATGCCACCTCTGGTATGGTCAGGAATTAAAATGGGATTATCATGGCTAGAGGTAGGGACACTGCCTCCAATGCTTAGAATGCCCCCCAACCCTATTTTAACTTTGTTGCTAGAATGATCTTGCTGAAATTAATTGCTAAATTATTGGCACAGAGCCACCTAGTGGGCAATGTGTTTCTGAGACCATGACATTTTGAGGCAGCTGCAGAAACTAAAATGTTGCAACTTTTGCCCTTTACCATGGGCGTAGTGCCACATTCTCAAGATGTAATGATGTTAATCTCCTACAATTACTTGCCAAGTCTGATGCTACAGCTGTAATGGCAGAGCAGAGGTGGGGGGGAAGAGAAATCGGAATGGGTTGAGAGAGTGGAAGGGGCCGAAGGGGAGTGAAAAAAGTGAACAGACAGACAAACGTTTGAGCATGAATAAGGAAAATGTTGTGGGAGGAAGGAAGGAGTAGGAGGAAGAAGGAAGAAATAGGCAGAGACAGGATGAAAAGGAATGTGAGAGCAGGAGAGAAGGTGAGAGGAGGAGATGAATAGGGAGAGATGAGTAAAGATGGTGCAGGCAGGGGAGCAAGGCAGGAGGGGGAAAGGAATGACAAAGGCATAGGAAGAGAAAGGAGTGGATGGAGACGGAAGGAAGGAGGAGAGGATATCTGAAGGATGGAGGGGAAGAGAAAATGTGGAGCGGAGAGCGAAAGACGAGAGGCTGAGTCAGAGGTAGGGTGAGATGGGAAAACATTGTAGGAGAGAGGGAGGAGGGAGAAATGGAAATTTTGGGTGGAGGAGATGTGGAATAGCAGTCAGCGTGTAGCTACTTTGACGTATCTAGGTCTGAAAGAGTTAATAATGAGGAGTGCCATAAGAGCCTTTGACAATGATAATGCCACTTGGACTTGTGAACATAGGCGTTAATGATCTTGAATGAGAGAGATCTAACATCATGTCCTCCTCAAAGTCTCTGTAACAGTGTCTGTCACATCAATGTTACTATTTACTGACTATAAAACTGTTGCCCACATTAGACTCTTGGAGGTTGTCTTCCTCTACAAAGAAGACTCTGTGGTTGCCTTTTTAAAATTAATTCACATGATGCGGGCATCACTGGTGATGTACCAGAACAGTACCTGGGTCTCTGAATTAATTAGTGATAAAACCAGAAGGTCAGAATTATTCTCCTTTCAGCCTACTTTTAAAGAGTATGGTGGCAGCAAACTTCATCATCAACAACAGCTCATACAATATTGTGAGCTTGCAAACACAGGAGTGCAAAAGGGATTTGATGAAAATTACATCCACAGTGATGCATGATGTAGTGTTTAAACATGCTGTAGTTGAGGACGTGGTATAGTAATCAGGCCAGTGAGTGTAAAATAAGGGGTAAAAAATAACCTTGGCTCAAAAGAATCGGAGCAGATACAACTTTTATTCTGTGAGTGTGCACAAGCAATGGCTGTTGAGT
The DNA here is from genome assembly GCF_047496795.1 of Chiloscyllium punctatum. NCBI lineage: Eukaryota > Metazoa > Chordata > Chondrichthyes > Orectolobiformes > Hemiscylliidae > Chiloscyllium > Chiloscyllium punctatum. Next base: position 54,098,192 of record NC_092762.1, on the reverse strand, counting down.
CCAAATTTCACAGCACCATCTTATGATAAATACCATTAAATATTACAGCTACTCAGTTTCTAATGATATAGCGTTAAATGATATAGGGTTAAATCTTCGTTAAAATTGTGTTCAAAGAATTTTCATGCAGCCATTATGACATCACATAGTGAAAAATTACATAATCATAAAGTAGAGGTTAGAAAGTTAGGAAATTGTTTGAACAAAACACAATCCTGTTAAGCTTTTCTTCCTTTTCAGTAATACTCATCAAACCCTGGGACTTTCCATTTTAATCATGGATCTGTTCAGTGACAATGAGCAACCTGTGCAAAACATCAACTTAACTGTTAAAAAAAACTGCATAAACTTTATTAATATTGAGCAAGATTTTATTTATAAAGATGTGTATAAATGACTGACTAATGTAAATGCTTGCAACTCAAAATTATATCTGTCAGTTTATTTACAATGCAATACACTTTGACAATTGTGAAACTGCATCATTATTCTGTGTTCTGAATTTTCAGATTCTGTTTTCTGGAGCTGGGCTTCCTATTATTGATCAATGCCATATTTGCACTGAACACACATTACATTGTGAAGTCATTTCACGGTCTTTGTATGCCATGGGGATCAACCATAATATTCATAAAATTGCTTGAACTTTATTCAGCCTGGCTTAGCTTACCCCTGAATCAAAAGGTCAAAGGTTCAAGCCCCTAAACTGGGACTTGAACACACAAACTAAATTGACATTTCAGTAATGTTATGATGCATTATTTTATGTGTCATTCTTAAGGTAAGATGTTAAACCAAGTCCTCATCAAACTATTCAAGTGGACTTAAAATACCTCATAGCATTTTTCAAAAAGAGCATGGTGTTTCAATGTAATGTTGTCCTAGGAACATAAACCTCTGAACCAACACCATAAAAGAGTGAACCAATTAACTAGTTATTCACTGTTTTGTTGTTTGCAAATTATTAAGGTGCTACATCAAAGCAAGTTCTGAATATTCATTTTTTGATATGGTTGTATGTGGTTTCTGTACTTAAAAGATGAAAAGTTAGGGATTATTGAGAAGCAGAAGAGATTTAGGAGTCCAGGTACAGAAGTGTGAACTGGTGCAAATATAATAAAACAGAATCCCTATCTTGTGGAAGAAGGCTATTCAGCCCATCAAGTTCACACCAACCCTCTGAAGAACATCCCACCCAGACTCACCCCACTACCCTATTCCTGTAACCTTACATTTCCCATGGCTAACCCACCTAGCCTGCACATTCCTGGATACTGTAGGCAATTTAGCATGGTCAGTCCACCTAATCTGCACATCTTTGGACTGTGGGAGGAAACTGGAGCACCCAGAGAAACCCACACAGAACGTGCAAATCCACTCGGACAGTTGCTCAAGGGTGGGTCCCTGATGCTGTGAGGCAGCAGTGCCAACTACTGAGACACCATACTGCAAAAGGCTATTAGACTACTAATCTCTATTGTAAAGTCAGAGAACACCTGGTGTACTGTTGGAAGTTTTGGTCTCCTTATCTCAGGAAATATACTATTGCTTTAGAGGGAGTCTCTAAAGCCTCTGTGTGTTCCAGGTGTGATTGGCTTTTCTCTCTTTACCCAGCCCACACTCTAGCACTTCTTACCAACTTCTGTATGAAGTTTTGGCTTTAGAATAATAAGCATCCTTTTTCCTGGCTTCCATGGGCTGCTGCTGGCTCTTTGTAATTGTGTTTTAGCTACTAGTTGACTGTGTCTTCTTAACTGGTTGATTGAGTGTGTCTTCTTAAAGCAGCAATGCTCTTAAAATAGCAAACTCACTTACTTTAAATGCTTTATTTTCTGCTGGATCTTCTTGATTTCTTCTCCTCATGGTCAGAAACAGATTTACACTTCTGCAACTATGTGCTCTCAGCCTGATTATCACTGCTAGCATTAAGTGGTAGCTTGCTGTCCACTAATGCATGGCATGGAGTAAACGTTGTTTGAGGTATTTTGCTGCCCCCACTTGTGTTTTGGCTTTGCTTTATTTAGGCCTATCTACTGATTCGTAATAGAGGATACACAACCATGGAGTATCTATTTAAAAGGCTCTGTTTTTAGATAACAAGAAGAATTATTACAAGACAGCAATAAATGCAACCACATTCTACTCAGGCATAATTAAATTTATTCATTTAAGAAACACTTGGACAGGTACATGAATGAGATAGGTCTGGATAGATATGGACCAAACGCAGGCAAATGGGACTATGTTAATTGTGAAAATTGGGTGGCATGGACAACTTGGGCTGAAGGGCCTGTTTCCATGACTCTACGACTATGAATCTAATAGGAACTTAGGGATCCATTCCATCCAAAGTAAGAGGAGAGCCCCTTGTCTCCACCCACACATTGTGGGTGACATCAATAGAACAGATGGAATCAACGTAACATGAAAATTGATCCTTTCAGGACCATTATTTTGTTCAATATGTTGCTGATCCTAGACCATTTTTGTGTGGCCCACTGTAAGCCAGGAAGGCCTTGAGTGGGAGACACATATGCCACCTCTTTCTGAGGCTGAGCTCCTCACTGTGATGACCACGGGAAAGTTATATTCTCTTCCATACTCTATGTTTAAGTGTTGGTGTGGGTTTTGCAATCTCTAAAATAATACACCATCTTTGAGAGTTCATGATGCTGAAAGAAGCTTGCCGAAAATACAGGAGAATTCTGAAAGCTAACTGTAAGATGTTTTCCATTCTTTCATACTGTATTGTAATGTAGATGCCTTTTTAATGGAGTGACTCATCATTAGAATCAGTCCTGCAATGGTAAGCTGATCCCTACATTGTGTAACACTGTATAATTGTTGTCATGCATTACAATACACTTTTAATTATCAAAGGGCAATAGTGTATTAAAAATGTAAAAGCAAGTTCTGTCAGCCTTAGCTGTCACCTGTCTCAAACATAATGAAAATTCAAATTTGGAGCTAAAAAGAAGCTAAGTGATAAATAATGATGCTAATATTTTCCTTAAAATGAACAGGTCAGGTTACAACAGAGATTTTGAGAGGCTGGGAGATGGAACTAAGAGGAGAGGCAACCATCAAATAATATGCCTTATTGATCTAGCTTAATAGAGGTGATGTTGGAAGGCACCTTTCAGACATGAGAAACTTCTGATCCTTGATCTGTCTGATATACGTTAATATGGACTTGTAATTGTTCTTAAATTAACAAATGTTTGCAGCAGTTTGCTGTTAATCAATGAAATGCTGTGATTTGTCAATGACAAGAATTAATTAAAAATAACAGAAATGGTGCATGAGACAACTCCTTAATTCAATTCTCTAACTTTATGTACAGGCTGGGGGCACTGAAATTCTTCTGACTTCAAATAACACTAACTTTAACTCATAGATAGGACACTCTGATAACTTCTTCCTGGTGCCATCTTACATCTGACTGTGTGTATGTTGCTTCAAGTAACCTCTTCAGGGTTTAATCCTAGCAAATCTACTTTGGGACCATCATTAACACCTTACTAAAAGTCAATCTAGTTTTCATTATATTCTGCCTTTTTCAGGATCAAGGCTCTTTACAGCCATTTCCAACTACCGACTTCATAGAATTGCCCCACTCAAGGTAAAACTGAAATGAAAAGTTCTCCCTCTCAGTTATGACTACTTCCTTTAAGATTAAAAAAAACCTTTCCATCCAGAATTTTCTGACTGAAATCTTGTGGTAATTGCTAGATCAATACAATTCTAAAGAAAACAAGAATTATTTGGCTGCTCTTATAAACTGTTATTTAAAAAATCCCCATGGCTATAGAAATACTTTCTTGTTAATAATTAACTTCAGTTTGACAGAAAACCAAAATATGACTGATTTAAAATTCAAAACCTAAAATAACTAACATTAAATATATATATATATATAAATCAATAAGCTTGTTTCAAACTTGGTATGTGCTTTTGATGTATCTCACAATTATAAACAAGGATTTTGATGTTACTGCTGATACATGGCTAAAGTAGTGATTCTTGCAAGATTAATGCCCATGTATGAGTGAGGATGTAATTGAATAATATCATATTGCTAAGGTTCTGATATTATGAACTGCCTTTCTTTAAAAAAAGACTCCTTCAGAGATATCTAGATCATATGAAAAAAGGTCTTATGATCTTTCATGTTCATGGACACATTGAATTGATTCAAATCATCCTTCACCAATATTATCAGTAATTTCTTTCATGTAGAGTTTTTTTGCTGTACTTTACTTGCAGCTGCTGGCATTTCTATTGTGCAAATTGTAGCAGGTCAATTTGGAGAACATCTTCAAGTTTAATGTCACTGAAGTCAGATTACAGAACCAAGGATATACATTCTGTTTTACCAAGTTGGATAGCCTGCTAAGTGTAACTGATGTGATTGTCAGGTTATCTGACTTGGACCTAACCTCACAGTCATAACATTGGATTTTTATCCGGAGACACTGCAACCCTAACACTACACAAGTGCAGTGGCAAAAACATCTCCAGTGGTTTGTGGTTGGTCTCTACTTCAAAAATTTAGCTGAGTAAATAGGTATGAGGGCACATCAGTCCCAATACAAAAACCACTGTTTCCCATTCAGTTTTTGACTCAATGGACAGTGCTACAGACAAAGTCTTTGAAGTAAATACAATTGATTTGCCTTCTTATAATATATATGCTCTCAATCTTTTCTATGAAGCATCTATCTTCAGGGTAGTTATCTTCCTGGAGGTCTAGAATTACAAGTTTGAAGCTTCTGATAGTGACTGTTTCAATACTTCAAAGAGGTAGGAGTGGTCCTCATGCTATAACCAACATGTCCATTTTCAGTAATTCTCTTAGTAATGAAGATTTTGGAGCAAAGTTGGGAGTACAAGTAGTTGTCCTATAATACCACAGTTGCATTCCATCGAAACCTCACTTAATAGAAAATTGCTTAATAGTGGGGTCTATGGGAAAAGTGGGGTTGGGACAGATTAGCAAGAAATATCACTCAAAAATCACCCAAAAGCCTAACACAAAGTATAGCACAGCCTGGATGAAGGTTTCGATCATATTTATTAATGAAACAAAAGTAGATATAACACGTTACATTGAAAAAATATTGTTAATGCAGGGACAGAGGATCATCATCATCACCACGTGCAGGTGCAGTTGTGGTTGCAGAAGCAGATGGCTGTGGTTGATTGGCTTCTGGGGGTTGGTTTAAAAATAACATCCAGTTTTGCTGCTTTGCCCTTTTCGTTCTGTCTTGAAAAACTTCAGAGGGTACCAGATAATACCTTATTTAATGAACTGCTACCCTGCTGCGATCTTCTAACCAAACACTAAGAAACCTGTCCATCTCCTCGAGTTCCTTTGGCTGTGACCTCACAGATTTGCTGGCACTCAGACTTGTTCCAGCAGTACAGCTTGCTTTAATATTTTCAGTGTTGCCTCTAATGGTGTGTAAGGTAGACTCCCTCATTCCTGTTAAGTGAGCTGTATCACATGTTCCCTCCTTATGTTCAAAGCACTTTATAACATTTAGCTTCTCTTCCAGTGTAATAGCCTTTTTCTTGTGCATTCACCACCTGCAATCTTGTCACCAGGACACTTCTTGCTAACATTCTTGTCACTGTGCCCCCTGCACTTTTACAAAAAAGTGGGATAATCTTGGAGTAGATTGTGTGACATGTGGGTACAAGAACAAATTAGAAAGGCAAATGGTATGTATGAGAGTAATGCAGTCTTGCAGGAATTATACAGGTCTTATACAGAAATTACACAAGAATGTTCTTGTCTCAGAGGGAGAACAATGAACACTCATTAGTTTAATTTTTGAGGTAAAGCTGCTCAATGTTTAGTAATATACCTCTCACGTGCTCTGATGGCAGCTGACAAAAGTGCATGCGCAGAATGGCACAGCAACTTTGGCTCATGCACAGAATAAAACCTGCGAAACAATCCCTGCTAGAATCGCAATATTGCCAACGGAACTAAGCGTTCTTGAAAATACTGTTCCCTAATTCTTCAGTGGCATTATAACCCAATTGCGCTGCCAAAACACATTTTATATGAGAACTACCTGTACATGGTTTCAAGAAATTAAATAGATTTACCAGTGCAATACTTCAGTGAAGCATGAGGTTCATCATTCCTTGCAAGTGGAGTCAGAGTTAGACAGGATAGTTAAAATTTTGTTTGGTATGCTTGCCTCTATTGGTCAGAGTATTAAGTATAGCAGTTGAGAGATCATGTTGTGGCTGCATAGGACACTGGTGAGGCTACTTTTGGAATACTGTGTTCAGTTTTGGTCTCCCTGCTATTGGAATGATGTGGTTAAACTTGAAAGGGTTCAGAAAAGTCTTACAAGGATGTTGCCAGGGATGGAAAGTTTGAACTGTAGGGAGAGGCTGAATAGGCTGAGGCAAAAAAAAAGCATTGGAGGCTGAGGGTTGACCTTATAGAGGTTTATAAAATCATGAGGGGTATGGATAGAGCTCATAGCCAAGGTCTTTTCCCCAAGGTAGTGGAGTCCAAAACTAGAGGGCATACATTTAAGGTGAGTGGGAAAGATTTAAAAAGGACCTAAAGGGTATTTTTGTTCACACAGGCGGTATTGTGTGTATGGAATTAACTGCTAGTGGAAGTGGTGGAGGCAGGTACAATTACAGCGTTTAAGAGGTGTCTGGATGGGTATATGAATAGGAAGGGTTTCAAGGGATATGGGCCAAATGCTGGCAAATAGAACTGGATTAATGTAGGATATTTGGTCAGCGTGGATGAGTTGGGCTGAAGGATCTGTCAAAGCTCTGTACATCTCTATGACTCTATGAGGCAGTACTGATCCTCATGCTATAAGCAAAGCATGTCCATTCTTAGTAATTCCCTTAGTAATGAGGATTTTGGAGCAAAGTTGGGAATATGTGGGCTCAAGAAATTAAATAGATTTAGACACTCTTGTCTTGAATAGTTGGCATGTGTTTTATTTCATCTATTTAAGTGGGATCAGGCTATTTTCCCACACTGAAATAAAACAGAACTGAAAATGTTGATTTGTGACACATTGATGTGACATTTTTAACTGTCCAAATCCAATCTATTATTGCATGGTGCTTGCATCAATAAATGCAAATTATGATCATGTTTTCTCACTTTTTCCTTCCCACCACAGAAGTGTCATCAGTGACATAGATACACCCTGGTACACTAGATGTAGTCTAGCTCAAGGGACCTTAAAAGAAATCCTGGCCAGCAGACAGTCCAAAGGGGAGTCATTGAAAGCAGTATTAAATGAATGGGGTGCATTGAATGAATAGACTGCCACAAGATCACTAATTATGCTTGGCTTTGAGATGAATTTGCATCTGCACATCTTGGATTAGCTCTGCTAGAATAGGTATTATGTAAGGGCAACTGCTTCAAAGCTGCATTTAGGTGCTGTAGATCAATTCATGTTCTCAAAAATCTATCCTTCCTCATGATCAAGGTTATTGAAATAAATCAGTCTGGGTGTTCCTGGACTCTTTTAATGATTCAATTTCACACCAAGTTGTTTAACGTGACCCTTAATCTGTCTTTTGAATGCGCTTACAAGTGGGCCAATGAACTCTCCTTCAAGTACATTATTGTAACTCGCTTGAAATTGTCAATTTTATCAAAACATTCTAAATAATGTGAATGTTGAATTTTCTGACCTTGATTTGTTGTCTAATGTCTGATTCATTTCATGGACTGTGACTATGGTTAGGTCAGAGCTTGTTGGTAGATCTGCAATAACAGGTCCAACAGTGTCTATGATATCTGTGATATCCGAGTGGATGATTGTACAACACTGCTGTTCTGCACTATTAGTGCTATACATGGAAAAGGTGATATGTAGTATATTTTACACATCCACATGTTTCATCGTGGTTTCCAATAACTGTGGGTATGTGCACTTTAGAATGGGTTATATTGGTTGTTGTCCCTGTGTCAGTCATAGCTAGGACAGATAGCCACCAGATTTCTGTGAACAGGTAATTTGAAGTGTTGCAAACACTTTGCACAGTTCTGTGACATTGATGTTTCCCACGAGATGGACAGTGTTCAATCAACAAAACATACTTTCATCTCTCTTTGTCTCATTGTGTACATTGTCAGATTCTGGTTTGTCAATCACTTCCTGTATACACCTCTGGTGGGACACCAGATCATCTTCATTGTAGTCTGAAGTTATTCCTTGTGCACAATCTGGTTGGGTTGGTACTTGGTTCTTTGTAGCAAATCTGCATTGTAGTACACTGCCTTTGCCAATGGCTTTTTCTACGACACACCTTGCAAAATTGACTGAAATCTGGGCATTTGTTTGGCGTATAGACAATGCCACACTTACCACATGACTTACTATGTTTGGGTGGTCTAACAATTATGTTATGATTCCACTGATGTTATTATTGCACAATCAGATCTCAGATTGAATTCTAACTTGATACATTATAATTTATTTTTTCAGGTCTTTCATGGAAACTCAACCAAGCAATGCTCCAGATTTGGTCTTAACAATAAACAGAAGTTTATGACATCAAAGAAATTAAGGTAAAATAGAATAAACCAAGCTATTAACATGTAACACAGTTTAAAAGATTTTGAAATACAGTGAAAATGCAATCCCATCTGTCTGAACACTGCCACCTTGTAAAACTCTCTCACTGCAAACAAATCCTCATTCTCAGTCCAGGGACTCTCTCCTGTACTTTTTTTTAAAATCATGGCTGCAGAAATAGAGAGTTATTTTAAGCTAGTGTCGCATTCAATGCTCACAATACAAACTCCTTTACATTACAGAGACCAAGCGCAGTTTGAGTGACTGCTTTGTGGAACACTTCAGCTATGTTCATAGGAATGACCCCAACCTTCCAATTGCTTGCTATTTCAATAAACCACCTCACACCCATGTAAACCACCTCACACCCATGCAAATGTTTCCATCCTGGACCTGCTACAGTGTTCCTATGAAGCACATTGTAAGCTGGGGTAACAACATCTCAAGGTACCATGCAGCCTGTAGGATTCAGCATTGAATTTCACAACTTTAAAACATGAATTATGACCTCCATTTTTTATACGCCATTGCCTCTTACAGTCCAAAGATGTGCAAGATATGTGGATTGGCCATGCTAAATTACCCATAGTGCCCAGGGATGTGATGGTTAGGTGGATTGGCTATGGGAAATATAGGGGTAGGGTAGCAAGGTGGGTTTGAGTGGGATGCTCATCGGAGGATTGGTGTGGGCTGAATGGCCTGCTTCCAAACTATAAAGATTCTATGATTTACACCCATTTTACATTTTCATCTCTCCTCCACTTCTTTGATTTTAGCTCTGGGTACCCTCTCAATCTGTTTCACTTGCTCCTCTGACCCCACAGTCCAAAAACTATAAATTTCCAACTGCTTATAATTCCAAAGAAGAGTCAAATTGGACTCAAAACATTACACTGTTTCCCTCACTACAGGGACTGCCAGACTTGCTGAGTTTTCCAGAATTTTTGTTTTGATTTCAAATTGCATCCATAGTATTTCGCATTTAAGACAATGATTCTAAATGTTAGCTCCCAAGCTGAAAAAAAACATACAATGTGTACTTTTCTGTTCATCTGCTCTCAAAGTGGACAATGATGTCTTTGGGCTTCTCTCCAAATGACATGAATTTTAATTGATGACTACAGAAGTTTTATCTGCTTCTGAATTGTCTGCTCCTGTGGTCCATATCCTCTGAGGGTCTTTCAGCTCTTTAGGTCTTAATCCTGAAGTCATAATTTTGTATAGAATTTCCTTTCTAATTGTGAAGCAAATCTTAGTGGCTTGTTTTTCTGCATTGGACAAACTTAATCTGCTGTTTCCCAATTTAAAGTGAGGAATTTTGTGGACATTCTAATCATATGATTATATCCTTAACATAAAGCAAAATACTGTGGGTGTTGGAACTTGGAAATAAGACAGAAAGGTTTAAGGAACTCATTGGGTCTGGCAGTATCAGCGGAGAGAGAAATAGATTTAATGCTTTGAGTCCAGTAATGACTTTTCTTTGGAAGTGCAGAACTGAGTTCTGAAGAATCATAGGGTACGTGAAATGGTAACTCTGTTTCTCCATTGGTACTGCCAGACTGCTGAGTTTCTCTAGCACTTTCTGCCTTTGCCCTTTCCTTGTTTGCTATTTATTTGGCACAATCCTCAATCACTTGCCTTTCTTGAATTAAACCGATCTCTTGATAAGGCTTTGTCTGCTTAGTAGCAAGCTGCATTTTAAACATTGTCTATATTAGCAAACAAAGGCATTAAAGACTGCCTCATGTATTTTAGAATGATTTCAGACTGTTGATTGTCTGTACTACCTTCTATGTCAAATCCAAATCCTTCCCTTGTGAAGTCTCTTCTATTGTACCTATTGTTTTCAACCTCGTACAGAGTGGTCATCAAGCCTAGCCTCTTCCTGCTATTACTGGATAAAGTCTTGGAATCACTGGGGGAGTTGTGTTGCTACAATTCTAATCAGACATTTATGTAATTAATTCCTAACACTTAATTTTCACAGTACTTACTGCTTTAACACATGGCTCTTCCTCTATGTGAACGTATTTTTCTAATTTCTCAACTTGTAAATTGTTAATTTTCTGTTGATATCCCTTTATTCTGTACTTACATTCCAAGCTACATGGCAAAATTAAACTTAATTTCTTAATCAAGAAAGGGTGGCTTCAGTCCAACTTTACTGATGAGTACTTAGGAGTGCTGCACAAATTGAAAAAAGTGCTCCTCAGGTGTGTTTTCTGTCTTTATCCATTCACGGGTTGACAGCATCACTGGCTGGGCAGCATTTATTGCTAATCTATAATTACCCAGAGGGCAGTTAAGAGTCAACCAATTGCTGTGGGTCTGGAGTCACGTGTAGGCCAAACCAGGTAAGGATGGCAGTTTCCTTCTCTAGAGGGCATTAGTGAATGAGTTGGGTTTCTCCAACAATTAATGATGGAATATCAACCTGAAAGAAATTGTAATATTTATAGTGGGTTCCTTTATTAACAACTGCATTTTACCCTGTTGTGAGCTTCCACTATGTCTTTTTTTTTGGCATTTCAAATCTCTTCTCAAGATTTTAAGGACCTTGGTCAGGACTTTGCTGCTGAGTTCATACCATGGAATCTCAATGACTATATAGATATTTAGGAGATTATATTGATGAATATTTAAAAAGGTAGGGAGTGATCTGCTCATTAGAGATGCGTGTTTTAAAGTCTGGTTTAAACTTGTCAATTTTAGGGCTAGCAAATGATTAACATGATCTAAGTTTGCCTGGACATGTGAAATCAGATACCTGTGGGTGGAGCACACAAGCACCGATTGGAATTGATTTTCAAGGAGCAGTATATGTAGTCTCCATGTGCTCATTGAGATGCAGTTGTAGTGCCCTTTCTCTGGGCCAGAAGATCCAGATTTAACTTCCACCTGCCCTTGAGGTGTGTCACAACCAGTCCAAACTGGTTGATTAAAATGACTACACTTATTTCCAGCTTTGCAGCATGGATTGAGCTGGCTGTTGGACAGAAGGATATTTCAGGATCAGGGACTGGGGAAGAGAGAGTGCAGATTCCTAGGCAAGACACTGAAGATCCCAGTGAAGACCATCCCGAAGTGAAAGGATGTATTCACATTTTGGGAGATGCCTACCTCACCGTCTTTTCTGTTCCTGTGTCCTGCATCATCTGATGCTGCTCTGACCAGCTACATTAGCTGCTCAGAAATAGAAATTGCTGGAAAAGCTCAGCAGGTCTGGCAGCATCAGTGGAGATAAATCAGAGTTAACGTTTCGGGTCCAGTGACCCTTTCTGAGATCACCTTCTTCAATATTATGAAGAAAGGTCACTAAACCCGGAACATTAATTTTGATTTCTCTCCAGATGCGCTGCCAGACCTGCTAAGCTTTTCCAGAAATTTCTATTTTTATTTTCTGACTTACAGCATCTTCAGTTCTTTCAGTTTATATTAGCTGCTCCCTTTCCTCTTTGAAACCAAAGAGCAGACTGCTGTGGGCGAGAATAAAGTATTTTTTGCTAAAGAACTGAGAATTTCTGTAACCAGTGTTGATAGAAGGTGCTGAAAATTAATAAGGGTTCTCAAAAATTTCCCTCAGGTACCTTCCAAGTTCCAGTCCCAAGTGAACAACGAAAGCTCTGCAAATCTTTAACCAGTGCTCAAACACCAAAGCAACAACTTGATTGTTCTTATACCGCTGATTGGTGGTAGGAGAAAATGTTGATTGCATTGCATGCCTCAGAAATGCCACACAGCTTCTTTAATGAGCACTGCAAGCAATGTAATTGTTAATTATACCCTTAACAATTCTCTGGATGGCCATTCCTCATGAACCCCTCAGCACTATTACCAACTGCATCTTGTGTTAAACTGTAGCAAAAGGCACAACTTGATCATCTTAGAGGCTCTTTGGTATCTGGAAAATGTGGTCCCTTAACGTTTAAATCCAAGTTCCCACTAATCTGCAGATATTTCATAAATATTAGTTGGAACAAAGCTCAGCATTTTGAGTTTGAATATGCAACAATGCTCAGGATAGAACTTTGTGAGATTTGCTAATCATAACCGAGACAAAGTGGCACTAAAAAAGGAACTGAAATGATTGGACTTCAAAGATCAGATGGCTAAACTGGCAAGGCAGATGTGTCCCGTGTTTAGAACAAATCGCTGCTTGGCCTTTTGGCTCGGAATATGTGTAGTTCTGAGGACCAGAGGAAGAGATTCTGCTCGAGTGCTGCAGGTTCGACGCAACAGACATATACTGGCAGGGGAGATACCACAGGGGTCGAGTTGCAAGAGCTACAGGAGATCATTGCTGGATCATGATAGGACGTTGGAGGTCTGTTTGGTTGTGTTAACCTGCTCTTGGTGGATCTTCATGCTGGCTTCGGCCTAATGCTAATTCAGGTACCAGACAACCTCATAGCTATGGCCCCAGGCCAGGGCATTCACAACATAGTCAGGGTGACTGTGAAGAAGGTGGAGGAGTGTACACTGGTCGATCAAACGGTGTTTGTCAAGAGATTCTGCTGGTGTGCTGTGGGTTCGATGCAGTGGATGTGTACTGCCTGGGTATTTGGTACGGCTGGGGCGTGCGCCAAGTCTTGGGAGCAGCGTATCAGCAAAGTGAGGCAGAAACTGGGCAGATGGAAGCTACGGTGGCTCTCCATCACAGGAAAAAACCTGGTCATCAGGTGTGAGGCACTGTCATTGCTGTTACATGTGGCACAGATCTGGCCTATTCCCAGAACTTGTGCCGCTGCAGTCACCCGGGCCATCTTCCAATTTATATGGAGATCAAAGATGAACTGGGTCCAAAGGGACTCGATGTATAAAGATCTGGGGAACGGGGGAAAAAGCACACCCAATGCCACCCTCACCCTGATGGCCACCTTTGTGTGTGGCTGCATCAAGCTGTGCGTAGATCCCCGGTACGCAAGTACCAAGTGTCACTACGTACTGAGGTTCTACATGTCCCCGGTGTTGCGAAGGATGGGCCTGGTCTCGCTGCCGCAGAACGCTCCAAGTAGTTGGACCGTTCCGTATCACCTGTCCTTCGTGGAGAAGTTTATAAAGAAAAACACCTTTGACCACAAGTCCATCAGGAAGTGGTCAGCACGTAGTGTCCTTAAGACCCTTCGGGAAAAGGAGAGGTCGGATCCTATCGAGCGGTTCCCTGAGCAGACTGTCAAAGCCATTTGGCAGAATGCCTCATCGCCAGAGCTTTCCAACAAGCACCAAGACATGGCTTGGCTGGTGGTGAGAAGGGCTCTGCCTGTGAGATCCTTCATGCACGCCCGGACTCTCAGCCACACCGCACGCTGCCCTCGAAGCGGCTGCGGAGGAGGGACGAGACTGTCACACACCTCCTTCTGGAATGTGCCTCTGCAGAAGAAGTCTGGAGAGGAATGCAGTGGTGTTTATTGAGGTTCATCCCGAGCAGCGCCGTGATGCGGGACTCCGTGCTTTATGGTCTGTTCCCCGGGACGCACACCGAGATGAACATCAAATGTGCCTGGAGGATCATCAATTTGGCGAAAGATGCTCTTTGGTCTGTACGAAACCTGTTGGTCTTCCAGCTGAAGGAGTTGACCCCGACTGAGTGTTGCAGACTGGCACATTCCAAGGTACAGGACTACGTGTTGAGGGATGTGCTGCAGCTTGTGGCAGCTGCCACCAAGGCGTGGTGGGGAAAGACCACCGTGTAACACCTGCCTGCCTAAGAAAAACAGGGGACCCAGCCAGTCATTTGGTCTCTGCTGACGCCTCAGCAGAAGAGCTGGATAGTAAATGTACAGACTTGTATATAGGAAAAATAAATTTCGATATCTGTATGTAAAACAATGTAACGTGTTCACAAGAATGGCATGACCAATTGTATAGAGATCCAAATAATTTTATGAGTAAAGTATATTTTTGAAATAAAAGAACCTAAATTAAAGTTGACTTCAGGCTTGACTTCTGAAGATGAGTCATATCAGATTTGAAATGTTAATTCTCTTTCTCTTTCCACAGACCTGTTGTTCCTCGAATATTTCTATTTTTATTTAAGTTTATTTAATATCCTTGTAATTCTAATATCCTACATGATAGTAAACGTAGCAAAAACTGGGTTGGCACATAAATGATGGTTGTTTAAATATGGATCATTTCAGCTTGCACGTGATAAAAACCTAACACATGAATTCCTTCCTTAACCAAGCTGAACTCATCTTTGAGGTGAACGAGCTTAGATTGCTCCATCATTTTAAATCTGAGGGTCTGTGGTTCGAGTCCCTGTTTGCATGTAGCTTTTTGGGGTGGCTCAGTGGCTCGCACTGCTGCCTCACAGCACCAGGGTACCAGTGTTTGATTTCATCCTCAGGTGACTGTGTATGAAGTATGCACATTCTCCCCATTTCTGCGTGAATTTTCTCCTGCAGTCCAAAGATGCACATGCAGGTGGATTGGCCATGTTAAATTGACCCTAGTATCTATGGATGTGCAGATTTATCCATGGGATATGCAGGGGTGGGTCTGGGTGGGATGCACTTTGGAGGGTCAGTATGGATTTGATGAACAAATGGCCTGCTTCCACGTTATAGGGATTCTATTCTATAATTCTATAGTTCTTTTGGAAAGCAGGTGCTTAGGATGTGTGCAAACCTGCATGAAATGCATGCACAGCCACAAAAAAAATAAGTGTCATAGCAACCACCAGATGACAATATTTCCCTTGTCTGTGTGAAAACCACCAGATATCTTAGCGGAACCTTGCGGCAGGAAACTCTGATACGTCAGATGCATCAGAAAAGGGTCATTTCTTATAGAGGTGATACTATCTATTGGAGCACAATGGAGTAAACTATGGCATATAAATTGAGAAAGCAACAATTATTAATTTATCTCTGAAGAACGTAACGAGTAAAAGGCAGTCCACCTCAATGAATTTATTCAGTAAGGTGCTCATATTCCAGCTCCTGCTATCCGTAGGTGAGTCTCTGAATGATTGTAAAGTCCTGAACAATTTATTTGGAAAGAACCAACTCTTTTGTCTAACTTGAGACCATGTTTTAATCTAATCCTAAAATTTATTTTTCTAGGTTTGTACTAAATGTAAATGTTGTGTTAATGAAGTGTTCTGGTTGAAATAAACCTTTCCTATGCTAGTTTATTCTGTAAAGAAGCTCAAATGTATTGCTTTGACCAATGAAATGTTTCCAACTGTGCGAATCATCGAGCTTTTACACCTATTCTGAAAAAGGATTGTTCATTTTCAGGCTAAATGTAAAATCTAGATGATTTTTGAGGTTGGTCAGAGTTGTCAGTAACAAGTTAGACTATTGACAATGGGCAATCTACATGGAAGGCCATTGGATGGCTGTATAAGACTGATCAATTTGTATCTAGCGAACATAACACATCTCTTAAACATTTGGCTTTCCACATTGGATTTTTCCCCTTGTAATGCCCAAACGAAGTGGTGCTGAAGTCTCACTTTATTTTGTCTCGCAGCCTGTTTGAGTCTACAATGTATGGGGTTAGTTTTTTTGGTAGAACCATTTCAAAGTTTAATTGCACCCTGAATAGGTCACACACAGCTTATTAAAATCCATACGATACCAGATTGATAACCTCAAAACAATGTGAAAACCAGGTAATGAGAAAGAAAAAACTAGAGCAGGGCAAGCCTATTTGTTTATGTAGCTTTCAGTATTTGCATCAATTATTCTTTGTAGAAATTGAACAGATATTATTTTTGATATACCAAGGGAAGATACCATAAATGCTGCACATGTGAGATAAGAAAAGAAATTGTCAGCAATACTCAGAAGATCTAACGGCATCTGTGAAAAGAGAAACAAGGTTAATGTTTGAATCATGTAGCCTTTCTTCAGATACTTTGAGGTTAGACACAGGCAGCAAAGTTGTAAATGACCTTGTGTTTGTGAGGGAGGTAAAACTAGGGAGGTCAGTCCAGAGTGAGCTGTGAAGAGAGAGATGGCACAGGGCAGGGTGACACCTGGCACATGGACACATAAGATGGACACTGAGCCATCAGTTGGCCAACTTGACACACAAGATGGCCGCCGGATCACAATATGGAGAGAAACAGCAGAGCAGATACAGACACTGCCTGGGGTCACCAGAATGCCAGCACAAGCACTCACAGCCCAGTTGATTAGTTTAAGGCATGTGGGGGAGAAATACGCATGAGTCACGAACACTGCCCGTCAAAGTGTCTGGGTCCAGCCAACACATTTCATAGAAATGCTAACAGTTTGATATAGACACAATACGAAATGCTAATAGCCAGACCTGCAGTAACTGTCCTCCTCAGGAAAAGCGATTAGCGTCTATTGCTACAGCATGGATTTCCATGCAGACACTGAAACCGACAATGTCCACACTGAAACTGACGATGATCACGCGGAAATTAACAAAGGTTGCGCTGGAACTGACAAAGACTATATTGAAACTATCAATGATTATGCAATGATTGCCACTAACATACCATATTACAAAGCAAATAATCTCATCACTGACCTATTGTATCACAGCATGTATAAATGTTTCTTGACATGTGCTCTGCGTCAAGAGAAGACTCGCAGCTGACCACTGCGCTGTTGGTGTCTTTCTCTCCCCGGAGCTCTGTTATTTTCTTGTGCAATAAACTCTGTCATTGAACCCCGATTATGACTCAGACACTGGTGATTTTCCCCATAACAGCTGAAATAGTAGACTCCAGAGGTACCAAAAGCTTGGACAAGTTAGGTAGATATCATGAAAGTGAAAATGGATTTTACTGATGCTGCAAATTTGTGAGCAGAAAGCTCATCTTAGGGTCAAATATAACTGTATTGTGTCGCCATAGTCTGACTAGACCATAGGGCTGCTCTCTCATTATAGAGATACACAACCGGTGGTGATTTAACCTGAGGGCCATCATACCTCAGGCGAGGGGAGAAGGTTGAGAGGGAGAGTCCTTCATGGTAACCTCAGCCAGTGTTGGGAATTAAACCCAAACTGCTGCCGTGCACACTGCTTTGCAAACTAACCATCCAGCCAACTGAGCTAACCCAACCCCTTGCATATAATACAAAGATTGCAAGTCGGGTTCAGTCTCATACATTTGCCAAGGCGGTGAAAGGAATCAATTTTGAAAGAATGGCGATGTGGCTGGTTCAAAGATAGTGGCTTCTTTACAGTTTTTTAATAAAGCAATCTGACAATTCAGAAACAGTGGAGCAGCCGAGGGAGGTGAATGTGAAGCAGAGCTGTTCATCAGCATTTTACATGAGCAAAATGATCATGTGTTTCTGGATGATGTCAGCAAGAGGAATGTGTAAATGAAAAATAAAAGGGGCCGAGTATAGATCTTTGGAGACACTAATGTAAGGGATCAGGAGGTGAACCACCGCAGTTGATTCATGGACTATGAAACGATAGCTAAGAATGGAACAACATGAGCAAAGTCCCACACAGCTGGACATGGTGCACAGGCATCAGAATAGAAATTCATGGTCAACATATCAAAGATTCATAGAATCCCAACAGTGTGGAAGCAGGCCATTCAGCCCACCAAGTCCACACCAACCTTCTAAAGAGCATCCCACCCAGAACCATCCCTGTAACACTACATTTCCCATGGCTCATTCATGTAGCCTGCACATCCCTGGACACTAAGGGCAATTTCTCAAGGCCAATCCACCTAATCTGCACATCTTTGGACTGTGGGACAAAACTGGAGCACCCAGTAGAAACCAACAGACACACAGGGATACCGTGCAAACTCCGCAAAGGCAATTGCCTGAGGGTGAGGCAGCAATGCTAACCACTGAGTCACCATGCTGCCAAAGTCTGTGGATAGATTGAGAAGAACAAGGGCAGGTAGTTTAACTTTTTTACAGCAGTGGGGTAATTCTGCCTGTGATCGAGGCCTGTGACAGTGGGGTAATTCTCTCAGTGATCGAGACCTGTGACAGTGGGACCATTCTCCCAGTGATCGAGGCCTGTGACAGTGGGACCTTTCTCCCAGTGATCAAGGCCGGTGACAGTGGAACCATTCTCCCAGTGATTGAGGCCTGTGACAGTGGGACCATTCTCCCAGTGATCGAGGCCTGTGACAGTGGGACCTTTCTCCCAGTGATCAAGGCCGGTGACAGTGGGAGCATACTCACAGTGATCGAGGCCTGTGACAGTGGGACCATTCTCCCAGTGATCGAGGCCTGTGACAGTGGGACCTTTCTCCCAGCGATCAAGGCCTGCGACAGTGGGACCATTCTCCCAGTGATCGAGGTCTGTGACAGTGGGACCATTCTCCCAGTGATCGAGGCCTGTGACAGTGGGACCTTTCTCCCAGTGATCAAGGCCGGTGACAGTGGAACCATTCTCCCAGTGATTGAGGCCTGTGACAGTGGGAACATTCTCCCAGTGATCGAGGCCTGTGACAGTGGGATCAGTCTCCCAGTGATCAAGGCCGGTGACAGTGGGACCATTCTCCCAGTGATTGAGGCCTGTGACAGTGGAACCATTCTGCCAGTGATCGAGGCCTGTGACAGTGGGACCTTTCTCCCAGTGATCAAGGCCTGTGACAGTGGGACCATTCTCCCAGTGATCGAGGTCTGTGACAGTGGAACCATTCTGCCAGTGATTGAGGCCTGTGACAATGGGGCCATTCTCCCAGTGATCGAGGCCTGTGACAGTGGGAACATTCTCCCAGTGATCGAGGCCTGTGACAGTGGGATCAGTCTCCCAGTGTTCAAGGCCAGTGACAGTGGGACCATTCTCCCAATGATCGAGGCCTGTGACAATGGAACCATTCTCCCAGTGATCGAGGCCTGTGACAGTGGAGACATTCTCCCAGTGATCGAGACCTGTGACAGTGGGATCCTTCTCCCAGTGATTGAGGTCTGTGACAGAGAGACCATTTCCCCAGTGATCGAGGCCTGTGACAGTGGGACCATTCTCCCAGTGATCGAGGCCTGTAACAGTGGGGCCATTCTCCCAGTGATCGAGGCCTGTGACTTTGGAACCATTCTCCCAGTCATCGACGTCTGTGACAGTGGGACCATTCTCCCAGTTATTGAGGCCTGTGACAGTGGGAGCATACTCACAGTGATCGAGGCCTGTGACAGTGGGACCATTCTCCCAGTGATCGGGGCCTGTGACAATGGGGACATTCTCCCAGTGTTCGAGGCCTGTGACAGTGGGATCCTTCTCCCAGTGATCGTGGCCTGTGACAGTGGGACCATTCTGCCACTGATCGAGGCCTGTGACAGTGGGGCCATTCTCGCAGTGATCGAGACCTGTGACAATGGGATCATTCTCCCAGTGATGGAGGCCTGTGACAGTGGGACCATCTTCCCAGTGATTGAGGCCTGTGACAGTGGAATCATTCTCCCTTTGATCGAGGCCTGTGACAGTGGGACCATTCTCCCAGTGATCGAGGCCTGTGACAGTGGAACCATTCTCCCAGTGATCGAGGCCTGTGACAGTGGGACCATTCTCCCAGTGATCGAGGCCTATGACAATGGGGCCATTCTCCCAGTGATCGGGGCCTGTGACAGTGGGGCCATTCTCCCAGTGATCGAGGCCTGTGACAGTGGGATCATTCTCCCAGTGATCGAGGCCTGTGACAGTGGGACCATTCTCCCAGCGATCAAGGCCTGTGACAGTGGGACCATTCTCCCAGTGATCGAGGCCTGTGACAGTGGGACCATTCTCCCAGTGATCGAGGCCTGTGACAGTGGGACCATTCTCCCAGCGATCGAGGCCTGTGACAATGGGACCATTCTCCCAGTGATCGAGGCCTGTGACAGTGGGACCATTCTCCCAGTGATCATGGCCTGTGACAGTGGGACCATTCTCCCAGTGATCGAGGCCTGTGACAGTGGGACCATTCTCCCAGCGATCGAGGCCTGTGACAATGGGACCATTCTCCCAGCGATCGAGGCCTGTGACAATGGGACCATTCTCCCAGCGATCAAGGCCTGTGACAGTGGGACCATTCTGCCAGTGATCGAGGCCTGTGACAGTGGGACCATTCTCCCAGTGATCAAGGCCTGTAACAGTGGGACCATTCTCCCAGTGATCCAGGCCTGTGACAGTGGGACCATTCTCCCAGTGATCGGGGCCTGTGACAGTGAGGCCATTCTCCCAGTGACCTAGGCCTGTGGCAGTGGGGCCATTCTCCCAGTGATCAAGGCCTGTGGCAGCAGCAGTTGTGCCATGCTCCCAGGTGATCAGGGGCTGTGGCAGTGGGCCATTCTCCTGGTGATCAGTGGCTCTGGCAGGAGCAGCAGTGCTGTTCTCCCAGTGATCGGGCCTGTAGCAGCAGCAGCACAGCTCCTCCAGTGATTGGGGATGGCAGTGTCAGCAGCAGCAGACACTTCAAGATGGCGGCGCAGCAAGGCGATATCTGCAGTCGAAGAAAGGACGCATGGCTCAATAGTGCCCTGGTCTGGCAGCAGAGCCAGGGACTCTTGGTTGCAGGCCAAGTGTGGGTTCAGCGACAAAGAGATGGTACCTAAAATGGTGCGACTCCTCCATTGGTAGGTCAGGTGCAGGCGACAGTGAGGAGATTGAAATCTCCGTTGAGGCTAGATCCCAGCACAGACTGGGTCAGAACGACCGATATTCTGAATGTTTTACTTCTTTATTTTTCTAATTTTTTCCTATGACCTATAATGATGGACTACTTACTTTTAGAGTCATAGAGTCAAACAGCACGGAAACAAACCCTTCGGTCCAACCAGTCCATACTGACCATAATCTCAAACTAAACTAGTCCCACCTGCCTGCCCTGGCCCAAATCCCTCCAAACCTTTCCTATTTATATACCCATTCAAATGTCTTTTAAACGTTGTAATTGTACCCACATCCATCACTTCCTCAGGAAGTTCATTCCACATGCAAACCACCCTCCATATAAAAAATTGCCCCCATATCTTTTTTAAATTTCCCTCCTTTCACCCTAAAGATGTGCACCCTTGTGTTGAAATCCCCAGCTGTATCTTTTGTTTGTTTCCTACAAGGTTGATCTCTGTACCTAAGATGGCACTATATTGGGGCGACTGTAAACTTTTATACTGTACTCATTTGGGTACATGTGACAATAAAGCTAATTCAGTTCAATTCAGATCAATTCAATTCAATAATACACAACTGCTTCTTAACTCTTGCTGAAGATTACGTGTCAAGGAATGGGGTGGCATAGTGGATCAGTGGTTAGCATTGCTGCTTCAGAGTGCCAGGAACCTGGGTTTGATTTCATACTCAGGCGACTGTCTGTGTGGAGTTTGCACATTTTCTCTGTGTCCCTGTGGGTTTCCTCTGGATGCGCTGGTTTCCTCCCACAATCCAAAGATGCGCAGGTTAGGTGAATTGGCCATGTTGAATTGCTCGTAGTGTCACAGGGATGTGTAGGTTAGGTGCACTAGTCAGGGGTAAATGTAGAGTGGTATAGGAATGGGTTTGGGATAGTCTTTGGAGGGTTGGTGTGGCCTTGCTGGGCTGAAGGGCCTGTTTCCATACTGTAAGGATTCTATGAAGCCACGAAGTAACCATTTTGGTTTGGGAGTCATAAATCATTCAGAAAACATCGCACCTCTCCCTAGAGTGATGCACAGATTAACAAAGTTTAGCAGGATCTGTGAGTAAGAAATAACGAAAATCAAAACTTGGAACTTCAGCAAATATGTCCGAGGAGACTAACAGACTTCAGCAGATACCCTGTATACAGATGAATGAGCAGGTCTTTGGCATATGTAGATTAATGTACAGAGATGTGAAGTGATTCAATTTAGGGAGAAAGAATGAGAAGATGCAATATAAACTAGATTCATGACAGGCTATATCCAGTGAAATGAGCAAATAACACATATAAATAGAGCTTAGAAAGTCATTCAACAACATTTGAGCAGAAGACAAGTGAAATACCTCTGCAGGTAAAAACCTGAGAATGTGGGAAATAGGCACTCCCAAAAGCAGCAAGCTCAGACAGAACAAACTCATTCCAAAACAGATCATCAAACAAAAGTCAGATAAAAAGGAGAAATTACATATAAAAAGCCCATGAGGGAAAGAACACATGAGATTAAGATAAAAAAGACATAAGAAACGCGATCAGGGAGTTGAAAAAAAAGTATAGCCCAGGTGGTTGTGTGTAAGATGACACATATCAACAGTAAAAGATTTTTTCACTATTATATCAGCAAGTGGAGGGTCAGACAACAGCTGAAAACTATAATCTATGCAAAATGACTTCAAATACTCTGAATGATTGCTTCCTTAATCTATTCACAGAAACACATCTTGTCTCAACAAAGATATTCCAAGCAAAAGTTATCTCTTTGTTATAACTTAAATGGAAGACCCAGAAAGGCAAGATGAACATAAAGCAAATAAATTCGATGGGATAGATGGTAATTATTTCAGATTGCTGCAGGAGACATTGGGAGACGTTTGTGAAGAGCTGATAGCAATTACAAGGGATTTGTTACACAGGAAAAAGATACTGGAAGATTAATGACAGGCTAAACTGGTGAATACTGTAATTCAGAAGGAGGGACAAGGAGATTGGCACAACTGATAAAAGATTAGTTTAATTCCCATTTTATGTAAAGTAATGAAACTGATTATTGTGGTAAATGTGAGCTCTAAGTGTGTAACAGGAACTAGATAAACTGTATGGACTAAAAAGGGGAAACTTGCTTTAATGCTTTAAGAAGACAATAACTTGCCTGAACTGTGATGTACCCTGTTATGTAACGTGCCTTGATGTTTTAAAAGCTTATCATAAAGTTGCATTGAAGGGCAATTAAATAAATTTAAAGTTGTAGAGATTCATAATAAACCAGGAATGGATAAAAAAATACTAAAAATGCTAACAGCCTTCTCAATTTGACACCTCAACATCAAAGACTTGCACACATTGCCTTCATATCTCTCTGTTCCTGTACTCCCACTTGAAATTGTATCATTTACTTTATATTGCATCTTCTCACTCTTTTTCCCAAAATTGAATCATTTCTCATCTCTATACATTAATCTACATCTGCAAAGATCTGCTCATTTCATTTGATTATCTGTTGAAGTCTGTTAGTCTCCTCATTCATATTTGCTGAAGTTCCAAGTTTTTGAAATATTAGTTAATGTTAAAATTATGCCCTCTGTATGAGATTCTGGTCATTAGTAAGAAACAAATTCTGTTGTGCTCTCTGTACAGATAGCTAGGGAATCCAACCTTTCGGCTTTAATCTCTGTAATCCTTCCTCAGCTTTCTAAACCAGTCTGCAGCCTTTGACATGGTCCCTGATCAAATTGCTTCTCCACAAAGAAACTGCCACTTTAATCCTATGGGTTTCAGTTGTGCCGAAAAGCCTATCGTACATCATTCAAACAAGCACCTTTTGAACATTTATGTGGACAACATCAACAGAACTGTTAGCTCAGCCATCTCTGTTACTTTATTGAAGTATTTAATTAGAGTACTCAAACGTGATTTGCCTTTCAGAAAGCCTTGCCAGCTTTCAACATTTTGCATACCGCGAATGTCCTGATTTCTCAACCTCTCCCATCATTTGAGTCTTGGTGACTTTCATGTTAAACCACCATCAGCTATTCTCTGTCTAATGAGTGAGCAATTCTATGGTATATGGGATGATTGCAACTTTCCCTTTTACATGCTTATATTTTGGCAAATGATACTTTTTTGTCCTATACTAATATCTCTGACAGCTTACCACCACTGACTCTTAGATGTAGTTGCTCAGTTTATTCTAAATTTGCTTTTAGTTCTGGAACCTCTCCCTGATTAAGAGGGATTAGAAGAATTTAGGAGACTCTCTATGCTAGCACTCTTGCATCTCTCAGTATTTTGTGGCACATCCATCAACACTGAGTGATTTTTTTTTACTTTGAGCTCTGCCAAACATTTTAGTATCTCCCTATTTCTAGCTTTCTTTTATACTATTTTTCTTCATCATCTTTATTTCATCTGACGTTGACGGCATCCTCCTCCTGAATGGAGACAGATACAAAACACTCATTTAATATTACAACCTACCCTCTGCCCCAGAAGATCTCCTTGTTCATCTCTAAATAATTGTAATGTCCCTTTGACTGCCATTCCACAATTTGTTTTTAGGTTCCTTCTTGCACCTTCTCATGATCTATTTTCATGTACTTTTGTTGCCCCAATTATATCTATTTTCTAGTTCTCTCCTGCACTTTTTGCCTTCAGTAACATTCTCCACTGAACAATTGACCTGACAATAATCTGGTTTTCTTTTCTGTTTGATTTTAATTTCTATGCTTTTAGTAATCCAGCAAGCCAACTTTCCAATTCCTTTTCCTGAACAGTCTCCTGTTAGAAAGCCATTCATTGCTCAACTACTTCATCACAGGACAGTCTTTGATTCTAATTCATTAAGTCACATTAATTCTTGGTTCACTAACATTAGGCCTCCTCATTTCATATCTGTGTGTGCCTACAGCTCATCAGTCTTTATACAAAATGTGCTCTTTGTGGTTTATCTCACATTTTCTGTCTGTCTAATCCATCCTATTTCTGAACTGTACTGTTAAGTTGTTTGGCTAAATTCTTGCCTATGTTGACAAATGCTTTGTCTTGTTGTAACCCTTCCCTTGGCAAGCTTGTCCAAACCTGACTTGCTGTAGAACTATTTAACATTCTTATCAGGATATTACTTCATATTCTGTTGAGATTAATACTATCCACATTGTACACATCTCTCCTTCCCAGGATTGGTTCTGATGTCCCAGGAATCTTTGGTCATCACTGCTCTGCCATTTCTCCAGAAGTTTGTTGACTATTTTTAATCTTACTGCTCTTATATGCACTAGCATGTGATATGAATTATGCCAGAATGGTCAAATAAATATTATTCTATTAACGTTATTACAACTAGATAACTATGATACTTAACACATGACAGTTGCTAGCAGTTGCATTCACTGTGGAGAACTTGTCCTCCAAATCTGATAGACTGCACCACTGGTCTTTTGAATTAAATCTGTCTTCCTCTTCCTTTGCTGATGCATGCTAGTTCTACAACCCATTTTAATTGTATACATTACAGGATTCTCAAGTTTTATCATACTAAAATGAATAGATTGGGTGACACTATTGTCATGACTATATGATGATTCCATGACTGAGATGATTGAATTCGATTTACAATAATTAAGCTAGCATGATTGACTTGTCTGACACAATTGTTTTGCTTTGTAGTCTGCAGTCCAGCTTGCTTAACTATATTATTATATTTTGATGAGTTTCTGAAGAGGATTTAACACTGATAGTTTGCTTGCTGAATTACCGATCACATATTGCTTCTTGGCAATTCATCACTTGTAGTGAAGTTTTAGCTCATACACAACTAAACCTATCTATCATACTTTGCAACTTCTATTGTGTACAGAATGCAATGTGAATAGATATACTTCAATTTATGACAACACAGCTCTAACAATGCTATAATTATAGAAAGAAAACCTAATCTCACACATGAGTGAGCAGAACAATAGCAGATGAAATTTAATGCAGACATAAATAAAATGCAATATATTTGAAAGAAAAATGCACGGCACATAAACTTCACGATGGTGATGATTTGATAAGGTTGAAACCAAAAAGAATCTTCATGCAAGGGTAATAACAAATCTAATCTCTTTTCTAATTGAAATTTAAGAATCTGGTTTGATAATTGGGTGGTGGTATTAGCTAACTGACTGAATCAATCTGAACTGTTCTTGGTAGTTGGGCGTCATTAGCATGTGTGGCTAGAAAGCTACAAGTGCTGCACAGACACTCAGAGGTGGCTCATTGGTTAAGGATTGCAGGAAATTGTTTAACTCTAGCTGTCTGAAATGTGTGGGTGTGCAAGGATCATTCATGAATCGGGCTTTATAGAAAAGCAAAATACTGCAAAAGCTAGAAATCTGAAATAAAACCTGAAAATGCTCGCAAAACTTGGCAGGGCTGGTCACATCTGTGGAGATAGAAACAGTGTTGATGTTTAAAGTCTGAGATGACTCTACTTCAGAACTGAAAGATTTGAAAATTGTGTTTATTATTCTGCAGATTAACATTTGAATAGATTGTAAGGGTGCTCAGAGCCAAAGGTAAATAATTGCTAATAATGGTGAAGGAAAAATAGTGATGTACAAATGAAGGGTGTGTGTGGTGTGTGTGTGTGTGTGTGTGTGTGTGTGTTTAACTGCTTATTTTTGAGGACCCGGATTTTAAATTTCAAATGTTACAGAGTCATAGAGATGTACAGCACAGAAACAGAACCCCTGGCCCAGCTCATCCATGCCGATCAGATATCCCAACTCGATGTAGTCCTACCTGCCAGCACCTGGCCCATATCCCTCCAAACCCTTCCTATCTATATATCCATCCAGATGCCTTTTAAATTTTGCATTTATACTATGTTAGAAATAAAGCCTCAAATGCGAGAGAGAAATAAGAGAAAGCCTGTAGATTTTTTAATTAACCTATCACATTGTGATATACCTGTGGAGCAGGTGTGGTTTGAACCCAGGCCTACAGGCTCAGAGGTAGGGACACTAACACTGCACCACAAGAGGTCTGAAGGAGAAAATGTGTGCTCTGGCTGTTAAATCAAGTAGGTCTACAAAACTTCCAAATGGTTGAGTGGACCCCATTAGTTTGTACACTGAGTTACACCCTCAATTTGATTTACCATCTGCATGAGGAAGCAGTGTGAGGGTACACCCTGCAGGAAATTACATTGCTTTTCTCTCTGATTTTAAATTGGTTTTATATGTGGAGCATAGAAAACACTCTGATCCTTCAATGGGAGGTTGTCACTTCTTTACAGCTGGAAGAGGAGTGGACTTAAACACACAACCTTCTGACTTACAGGCTGCAGACTGAACCGTGGTAATTAATAGCGTACTGTAATGTTACACTTAATTCTCAAATAATGTGGGGAACTTACATGGTTGTTTCCGCACAAACAGCTGCCTAGAAAATCACTGGTGCCCAGTCTAATATTCATGCAAATATAGGGTGAGGATGGATTTATTACTATATTACCATTTATTACCATATGACCGGGCTTGTTCCACTTGCATGTGCCTTACACATTATGTTGGTCAGGACATCGTATGAAGGTCAGCAGCTACAATGTAACCCTTTTCAAACTTATTTTGTATTTTCTTTGCAATGGCATGTATTATCAGGCAGCCAGCTAAAATATGATTCATTAAAGAATGCATCTGAGGATACTGCCAGAATGAAAAGAGACAATTTTCTTTTAATTTGCTTTAATATGGAGTCAGAAAAAGCTGTTTCCAGCCACCGTTCACTCTCTGTGCTGATATTTTGTTGGTATTGTTCTTATTTTACTGAATTATACGTTGTTTCTGTAAAAAAGTAGTAGCAGTACTGCAACTACAATGTCTTTTCTAATGAAAGCAACAGGTGAGTGGGTGGAAAGCAAGTGAAATGTTTGATCTGAGTGAGCATCAGCTAAAATCCCCTATTCTCGGGGACTTTGAGCATCTTCATTAACTGGAGAGAGAGTAATGATAGGTTTCATTTACTTTTTTGAAGACCACAGAGTTGTTTTCATACTATAGTAAAGAAACTGTGCACATTCCGGTAACCTGCACATAGCCACCTCGCTACATATCCCAGTGAGAATTTGATTGGAGATGGTTGACCTTGTTTCTGAGTGTCAATTGAGAAACAAGACACAAAGAAAATTGAGAGTAACAAGACCTCGCCTCAGAATTAAGAGATTTGATACTATTATATTTCATAGAAAACACAGAACATTACAGTGCAGTACAGGCCCTTCGCCCCTCGATGTTGTGCCAACCTGTGAAACCAATCTGAAGCCCATCTAACCGTCACTATTCCATTATCATCCATATGTTTATTCAATAACAATTTAAATATCCTTAATATTGGCAAGTCCACTACTGTTGCAGGCAGAGCATTCCACGTCCTTACTACTCTCTGAGTAAAGAACCTACCTTTGACATCTGTCCTGTCAAATTTTTATCACCACCTCAATTTAAAGCTGTGTCCCCTCATGCTAGCCATCACCATCCAAGGAAAAAGGCTCTCACTGTCCACTCTATCTAGTCCTCTGAGCATCTTGTATACCTCTATTAAGTCACGTCTCAATCTTCTTCTCTCTAAAGAAAACAGCCTCATGTCCCACAGCATTTCCTCATAAGACCTTCCCTCCATACCAGGCAACATCCTGATAAATCTCATCTGCACCTTTTCCAATGCTTCCACATCTTTCCTATAATGTGGCGACCAGAACTGTATGCAATACTCCAAGTGTAGCTGCACCAGAGTTTTGTACAGCTGCAGCGTGACCTCATGGTTCTGAAACTCAGTCCCTCTACCAATAAAAGCTAATACATCATATGCCTTCTTAACAATCCTACCAACCTGGGTGGCAACTTTCAGGGATAATTGCACATGGACACGGAGATCTCTCTGCTCATCCACACTACTAAGAATCTTACCACTAACCCAGTAACTCTGTATTCCTGTTACTCCTTCCAAAGTGAATCACCTCACACTTATCCGCAATAAACTCCATTTGCCACCTCTCAGCTCTGCAGCTTATCTATGCCCTACTGTAACCTGCACCACCTTCCACACTGTCACAACTCCACTGACTTTAAGAGTCACCTTCAGTCTTCCCAGTGTTTGGTGCGGGACCTGTCAGCCTCAGCGGTAGCTGCATTTCCGAGATCATCCCAGTGCAGTCTCATGGCGGTGTCATTGTCGGTGGAGGCAAGATAGTGCTGAAGAATGCTGGCAGGGTTCCAGCAGTGCAGTGCAGGGACGGGCCTCGAGGCTGGCCAACTGCTTTGTGCTTGTGTTAGTCTCAGCATCGGCTGGATGTACCTGGATCTAGGCCAATGGCTAAGCACTTACAAGAAGGATTATAATGTTAAACTTATAACTTTATTTTCTACCTTTATATTCTACGTCTTGGCTTATTTCTGTGTTTTAAGATGGCACTGATGTGAGGTGACATTACACAACACTTTTCACTGTATTTGTAACAAATACATGTGGAAATAAATTTAAAAATCCAATTGTAACCTTGGAAGGAGACGAATCAGGTATCAACAATAATACCCAAGACCTGATCTAGCTAAGATTCCTCAGAACAAGCTGCATGTGTAGAGTAGATGGGCGTTGTCTGCTCCGTTTTAGACCATAAGTCAACATATCGCTGTTTATCAAAATTAAGGCCTGATTTGGCTAGAAGCCAGAAAATCTCCTCAAAATTTAGCCCTTTCTGTGAAAATACACTGACACTGAGGTTGTTTTCACAACTTGGAAAACTCTAATGGGCACCAATATATTCATTGCTGCGATGTATGGTCTGCTGGTCACCAGATAATGCCAGTGTATCTGTCCCAATGGAATACCCTTCCGGGTCAGGACTTGACATTGCTAAGAGCTGCACTCAATGTCCAGTCTGTCCAGTCTTGACTTATCTGACCCTAATGGAATTCAGGGTTGACTGTGACATACTGAGTAACATTATATTTTCCCAGGTTATCATTTTCACTCTTCCAAAATATTGTTCATGATAAAAGTGTACAAACACTTGTGATTTTGTGTTGTGCTTAATTGTCCTTTGTTTTCAGGTGGGTAGCTAATTGTAAACTCCACCTGCTAAAATAGCTGACATATTAATGCTTTCAACATTTATCTGCTTATATATGTTACATTTCTTGGTACCTTCTCACATCTTTAGGGCATCCTATAGTTTTAGAGTCATAGAGTCAAAGAGATGTACAGCAAAGAAACAGTTTAGTCAATGGGCTGCTGTTGTTCTGGCAGCCAACTTGTATAGAGAAAGGTCTCACAAATAGGTTATTAAACAAATGACTAGTAAAGTTAGGTTTTGCTGTTGAGGAGATTTCCCCTTCCTACACCTGATTATTAAAATGTCCTGCTTGTGGTGAGGGGATGTTTCTGGTTGCCATTTTGAAGAAAGTCTGATCGTAAGGGCACCTCTCTGACTTTGAAAACCAGTTAACAGCAGCTTTCTCTTGGTTGGGGTGGAGAGGAGAGGAGTATGAATGCTTATTGGAAGCCCAAAGAGTGGTTTATTGGTCAATAGCTAGATAGGAAAACATAGGTTCTATTTATAGCTGTTAATGGGAAATTTTAAACTTTTAAAAATGGGTACATTTGGATTAGATCAGAAGTAAAACCTTAAAAGCTTCAAATCAGAAGCCTCAATTTCTGGATTTTGGGGGTGGGTGGGAGTGCAGGCATTAGGAATGTAGGCATTAGCCCCTCCCACAATGTGCCACCGCCCCCCCCCCAACTTAAACATTTTAAACAGGTCTTCATGTCTCAGACTTTTTTTTAAGTATTGCTCCAGTTTTAATGCTAGCTATCTGGGTTTCCCGTAATTATTAACAATTTGAAATAGGGCTGTGAGGGGAGGGTGAAGGTGCACTGACTGTTAGGATATGGTTAACCTTAATCTTAAGCATCACTGAAACCATTTTGTATGAGCTAGATCGACCCTGGTCACCATAGTGTAGACTTGCTGCTACCAAACTCTTTTTAGATTGGATGCAAGATGCAGTTAATTGTTTGAGAGAAATCAGTTGCAAATTACGTTGGTATAATGTATGACTATGAGGCGGCATATATGTCTATGTTCTTTGAGATTAGATTAGATTCCCTACAGTGTGAAACAGGCCCTTCGGCCCAACCAGTTCACACCAACCCTCTGAAGAGTAACCCATCCAGACCCATTTCACTCTGATTAATGTACCTAACACTACGGGCAATTTAGCATGGCCAATTCACCTGACCTGCACAACTTTTGACTGTGTGAGGAAACCGGAGCACCTGAAGGGTACCCACACAGGGAGGACATGCAAACTCCACACAGACAGTCACCCCAGGCTGGAATCGAACCTGGGACCCTGATGCTGTGAGGCTGCAGTGCTAACCACTGAGCCACCATGCTGTGGAGTCATTTTGCTTTTCTTCATCATTCAAGGGGTAGTAAGCCTGTGGAATTTTCTACCACAGAAGATTGTGGAGACTAAGTCTTTGGATATATTCAAAAAAGATGTTAAAGGCTACCAGGAGGTATGGGGAGAAATCAGGAATATGGCATTGAGATAGATGATCAACTGTGATCATGTTGAATGGTAGCGCAGGTTTGAAGGGCTGAATGGCCTACTGCTGCTCTTACTTTCTATGTAGGTCAGTATGAGAGAGAAGTGATGAGCTGAGATGGAATAACACTGCTGCGAACCTTAGAAGCAATCTTTTGGAGGAGTGATAGCCTGATTTATGATTTATGATTTAGTTATTATGAAACATACCCAAATATTAACAATTTTCCATAATAGTTTGGGATTGCAACTGAAAAGTATTTAAAACAAATAATAAAACACTGCTTTAAGGAACTTATATTTCAAATTTCTGAATAAAACTAAACTGGCTGCCAATGGATCAAAACATTGCTTGAGTCATGTCAACATAGTAATAGCTCCAAAATTTACCCAGACTTTGGCACTAAACAGATTATATCATATCATTCTGTAACAACCATAAAGCCAACTGGAAAATTAAAATGCAGTACAGTGCATTTCCTTTTCTTTCAATTGAAAAACCCAAAAGTCTTGCAGGACAGAGACATTGGAATACTGTGTCCAGTTCTAGTCACCCAGTTATTGGAAGGATATTATTAAGCTGGAGAGGTTCAGAAGTGATTTACCATGATGTTGCCGGGTATAAAGAAAGGCTGGATAGGCTGGCAGCATAGAAGGCAACCTGCTAGAAATTTATTTTCTAATGAGAGATATAGATAGAGTTGATGGTAGTTGTTTTTCCTAGCATTGGGGATTTCAAGACTAGGGGCACATTTTTAAGGTGAGAGTTAATAAAGACATGAGGGGTAAATTTTTTACCCACTGGTGGTTCACATGTGGAATGAGCTCCTTAATGAAGTGATGGATGTGGGTACAATTACAATGGTTAAGAGACATTTGGATAGGTACATGAATAGGAAAGGTTTGGAGGGATATGGGTCTGGAGCAGGCAGGTGGAATCACTTTAGTTTGGGATTATGTTTGACATCGGCTGGTTAGACTGAAGGATCTATTTCCATGCTGTATGACCATACGACTATGATTCTATGACAGCTCCACAAATTTTGATTAGAGAGAAAGCAAAGCTGAAACAAAGAAAGAGAGTTGCACCCATACAATGCACATTTTCTGGGGATATTCTAAAGAACTTCACATTACTTTAATTACATTGACGTGTAATCACTTGTTGCTTAAGCGAACACAGCAGCCAATCCATATACAGAAAGATCCCATAAACAGCGATGAGATAGCTGAACTGGTTGATTCAGTTTGGATTGTGTTAGTTGATAGATAAATGCTGGCGGAGACACTTGAAAAACTCCATTGCTGTTCATAGATTGATATAATGGACACTTTTATATTCATTATTGATGGAGTCTTGATTTACTGTCTCATTCAAGAGGTGTACTTCTGTCAATCTATCTTCACTTCAGTAGTAGCATGACAGTCTGATTATGTACTCAATTATAAACGAGGTCATGAGTACATGTCCTTCTCAAGGAATTTATTCGATCTCTAATTGAGTGTTTCATGATGAAGGTGTTGCTTGGAAAACGATCTTCCTGCATTTGGTGGGTCAAAAAGAAATTAGGCCAGATCCTGCTTGAAATGTTGTGAAACTTGAAAGGTTTCAGAAAAGATCTACAAGGATGTTGCCAGGGTTGGAGGATTTGAGCTATGGGGAGAGGCTGAATCGGCTGGGGCTGTTTTCCCTGGAGCGTCAGAGGCTGAGGGGGGACCTTACAGAGATTTATAAAATCATGAAGGGCAGGAACAGGGTAAATAGACAAGGTCTTTTCCCTGGGGTCGGGGACTCCAGAACTAACGGCATAGGTATAGGTGAGAGGGAAAAGAAATAAAAGAGAACTAAGGGGCAACTTTTTCACCCAGAGGGTGGTGCATGTACGGAATGAGCTGCCAGAGGAAGTGGTGGAGGCTGGTACAATTACAGCATTTAAAAGTCATCTGGATGAGTATATGAATAGGAAGGGTTTAGAGGGATATGGGTCAAGTGCTGGCAAATGGGACTAGAGTAGATTTAGGATATCTGGCCGGCATGGACGAGTTGGACCGAAGGGTTTGTTCTGTGTTGTACATCTCCATAACTCTATGATTCTAAGTGGTCCTACCACTGAATACACAATGAAAAATAGTGCAACATTTTTTTCAAAGAAGAGTATTTTTCATCAACACGATGGCATTGCACACCTTTTGAGCAGTTGGGACTTGAACCCAGCCCAGGGCTAGGGACACTACCATTGTACTACAAGGGAGCCAAGTTATTTTTGCATCAACCTGTTCAGAGGTGTTATTGCATGCCTCTGTGGCAGGCAAGACTTGAATCTGGAACTCCTGGCTCAGAGGTAGGGATGTTACCCTGTGCCACAAGTGTCCTTCATATGGAGTGCACCACAAACAGTCCTCATCATGTTCTCATCTAAAACTTGCTCAAGTGCAGGTAAATATTCAATTTAAACACCCAGCTTGTGACCTTCCACAGATTTAGAAACAAAACTCAAACCCATTGGATTAAAGAACTATGGAATTCTGAATACAAAATAACTTAAGGAACAGAAGGCTCATCTATTTCTTTACCTTCTCTGTAGCTCTAAATCCATATTCTGCATTCTGTTCTATTACCCTGATGTACTTATGTATGGTATGATTTATCTGGATAACATGCAAAACAATACGTTTCGCTGTATCTTGGTACACCTGAAAATAATCAAATCAAACCACATCCAAACAAATCATGTGCAATAGTCAGAGTGGTAAGGTCATGGTGAATAGTTGAGATTTGCCCGGGAGTTAGACAATAATTTTTCTGTCTTACTTTTCCAGTGTAACTATTTATGTAATAACAACAGAATTGTCTGAAGCTTCCAGCATCGAGATAAAGTTGGAGACTTTCAAAGCATGTTTTAGCATCTCAGAGAGAATACAGAAGAGATTGGCTGGAATAGCACTGGGACTTTATTCCAGTCTGTTCACTTTACTAATGGGGGTATGATCTTCTAAGAATAGAGAATCTTAAGAGCCCATTCATGTGGTTCATCTCCATTACAATTCGGTAAAAAGAGAATGGTCATTTGGATGAATTTTTGAAAAGAAGCCACATTGTTTGTTTTTATTGTTCAGATTGATGTTCTGATAATAGAATTTGCAAGTGAGCATCAAGCTGTCCAGGCAAATATGCCTTCTGTAATCAATAGCACATAAAATATTTTATTTGATCATTTGTCTGTTAGAAACATTTTAGATGGCTGAATAGATACAGTTGCATGAATAACTGAAAACAACAGGGGTTGATTTCCAGACGATCCTTCATACAAAAAGTGAACATTTCAATCCTTGTGCATTTTCTTTTCCTTACAGTTGGGAACAGTGTGATTCTTATGGTTACACAATCTCCGCCGTACCTTTCTGCAATGGAAGGAGGCACAGCAACAATGACTTGTTGGATTAATAGCTCCAGCTTGGAACGGCGCATAGAATGGAGCAAAGTTTTATCAGAGCAAAGGATTCTAGTTCTGTCATCCAAAGGGAACATAACCAAACTTTACCAGGATTACACCAAAAGGATGAAACATTCTCTCAATGATACAGTTAGCACTCTGTCTATTTTCCCCATAAACCGGAATGACACTGGGATGTACGTTTGTGAGGTATTAATTGAGATTCCTCCCCCAGTATATAGAATGTCTGGGAATGGCACTCACCTGCAGGTCCAAGGTATGTATTCTTTGTAAATGATTTGTGTTTTGGCTTTTAGATGAATACATATGATTATGATAGGAAACGACTTATTGGCCATTCTAGCTTGCCCCATAGAGCTATGGTTCTCCCTTAAGTAAGATATGGGTGCTCTCTGTCAATCAAAAAAATCTCCAAGTGAAAAAGTGGATACAACTCCTGAGGCAATCAGGGGTCAAAATAACTGAAAAATTCCTCTCCAACATGTTTAGTTATTTGAATCCAGTCCAGCAGACCACATTGACCCTGATTTATATTATAGACTATTAAACTCTTGAAAGATCACCAGCCTGCTCTCATTTTCATGAAAAAAAAACATAAATTGAATATACACTCTTGGGAACCTGTCATATATGCTCTTTATTCTCACTTAATTAGCTGTTTATTCTTGAAGAGCTTCACGAGTGAAAAAGTATGTTAATTTAGCTAACAATCAAGTTTGAGTACATGAAGTTTCACTATTATAACAAATTAAATAATATGTGTTTATTATTCCAGTTATCAACAATGAAATGGCAGTGTCTTCCGATGACAATACAACTGGTATGTGGCAACTTCCTGTTTACAATTGCAAAGATGTCGCACAATGATCTTCTTCATTTAGTATCTTGCTCTGCATTGTGTGCTGGTGACAGATCCAGAATTTGATGTATTTTGGTGTAAAATTAGCTTCAGCAGTGTCTTGGATCACAGGATGTATCCAAGTAGTTTATTTCGGATTCAGTTAAATCTAGACACGGCTCAACAACAGCGATTTGCTTAAATATGTGTGTCTATTAAGTAATAATAATGAATGATAATGATAACAATAAGAGAAATAAATGGAAAATAAAGGAGAAAAAGCAACAAGTGTCACGCACTTCTGCCTGTTGGGGAGCCATTGATCGATGGCTGGTCTGGAGGAGTAGGTTTGCTCTTGGCACCGTTTGCAATCTTGGTCCTAGATGAAGTTCCACCCACTTGGAATGAAATTCTGTCTCTTACACAGTGTTAACAAACAACCAACATAGAAACTCAGAAGACAAAACTGCTTGCTAATGCAGAAACAGAAGACAAAACAAGCTGCAGCTGCCCTTTCCATTAGGCCATAAGACCATAAGACATAGAAGCAGAAATTAGGCCATTCAGCCCATTAAGTCTGCTCAGACATTCAATCATGTCTGGTGAGTTTCTCAACCCCATTCTCCCATTTTCTCCCCATAACCTTTGAACCCTTTGAAACTCAAGAACCTTTCTATGTCAATCTTAAATATACTCAATGACCTGGCCTCCATAGTTTTCTGTGGTAGTGAATTCCATAGATTCCCCACTCTCTGGCTGAAGAAGTTTCTCCTTTTCTCCATTCTAAAAGGTCTTTCCTTTACTCTCAGGCTGTGCCCTCGGGTCCCAGTCTCTCCGACCAATGGAAACATCTTCCCAACATCTACTCTCGCTCAGCCATTCAGTATTCTGTATTAGATCCCTCTCAACCTCCTAAACTCCATCGAGTACAAACCCAGAGTCCTCAAACATTCCTCATATGTTAAGCTGTTCATTCCTGAGACCATTCTCATGAACCTCCTCTGTACATGTTCCAGGGCTGATACATCCTTCCTGAGCTCTGGGGCACAAAACTACATGCAATATTCCAAATGTGGTCTGACCAGAGCTTTATAGAGTCTCAGAAGTACATCCCTGCTTTTACATTCAAGTCCTCTCAAAACAAATGCCAACATTGCATTTGCCTTCCTAAATACTGACTCAACCTGCAAGTTTACCTTGAGAGAATCCTGGACTCGAACTTTCAAGTCTCTTTGCCCTTCAGACTTCTGGATTTGCTCCCCATTTAGAAAATAGTCCATGTCTTTATTCTTCCCACCCAAGTGGATGACCTCACACTTTCCCACATTATACTCTATCTGCCACTTCTTTGCCCACTCTTCTAATCTGTATAAATCTTTCTGCAGCATCCCTACCTCCTCAGTGCTACCTGTCCCGCTACCTATCTTTGTATTGTCTGTGAACTTAGCCAGAATATCCCAGTTACTTCATCTAGATCGTTAATGTATAAAGTGAAAGGTTGTGGTCCCAGCACTGAACACTGTGGAATACCACTTATGGCTGCCATCCTGAGAAAGACCCTTTTATCCCCACTCTCCACTTTCTGCCAGACAGCCAAGCTTTTATCCATGCTAGCACCTTGCCTCTGACACCATCAGCCCTTACCTTAATCAGTAGCCTCCCATGCGGCACCTTGTCAAATGCCTTCTTGAAGTCCAGGTAGATAACATCCTTTGGCTCTCCCTGGTCTAACCTGGTCGTTACTTCCTCAAAGAACTCTAGCTGACTTTGCCCTATTTTACTGTACACTTCCAAGTATTCAGAGATCTCATCCTTCACAATGATTCCAGGATCTTACCCATGACTGAGGTTAGGCTAAAAATCGGTCTGTAATTTTCCATCTTTTGCCTTACTTCCTTTTTAAACGGGGGTGTCACATTAGTGATTTTCCAGTCCTCTGAGACCTTCCATCATTCTAGTGATTCCTGAAAGATCATCACTAGTGCCTATGCTATCTCTTTGGTAGACCAGCAGGAGGCTGGGGGAACACAGCAAGCCAGGCAGCATCAGGAGGCTGGAGGAACACAGCAAGCCAGGCAGCATCAGGAGGCTGGAGGAACACAGCAAGGCAGGCAGTATCAGGAGGCTGGAGGAACACAGCAAGGCAGGCAGCATTAGGAGGCTGGGGGGACACAGCAAGCCAGGCAGCATTAGGAGGCTGGGGGGACACAGCAAGCCAGGCAGCATTAGGAGGCTGGAAGAACACAGCAAGGCAGGCAGTATCAGGGGGCTGGGGGAACACAGCAAGGCAGGCAGCATCAGGAGGCTGGGGGAACACAGCAAGGCAGGCAGCATCAGGAGGCTGGGGGAACACAGCAAGCCAGGCAGCATCAGGAGGTGGAGAAGTTAATGTTTCAGGTGTAACCCTTCTTCAGGTCTGGAGTTGGGTGTAAGGGCAGCTGCAAGTAAAGAGGGTGGGATCTGGGGAGGGTTTTGGGTGGGGTGCAGGGTGGTGAGGTGGGGATAGGTGAACACAGGTCAAGGATCTGACTGGCAGCTCCCAGGGCTCTTTGGGCCTTTCATGCGGACTTACCATGGGGGTGACTGAGTTTGGAAGTCCTCTTTCATTGAGAACCTCCTAACCCTACTGAGAACCCCACCATCTTTCT
The DNA here is from genome assembly GCF_047496795.1 of Chiloscyllium punctatum. Lineage (NCBI taxonomy): Eukaryota > Metazoa > Chordata > Chondrichthyes > Orectolobiformes > Hemiscylliidae > Chiloscyllium > Chiloscyllium punctatum. The sequence continues at coordinate 54,059,518 of NC_092762.1, read as the reverse complement.
CAGAGTGCTACAAAGCTGATGTTGCCACTTTTACACTGTGATATAAACAATACTACCAACTGTTTTCATGCATAACATACGAGGAACATTTGAGGACTCTGAGACTATTCTTGATGTAGTTTAGAAGGATGAGGGAGGACTTGATTGAAACTTACAGAATACTGAGCAGCCTGAACAGAGTGGATATTGGGAAGATGTTTCCATTGGCAGGAGAGATGAGGACCCGAGGGCATGGCCTTAGAATAAATGGAAGACCCTTTTGAATGGAGATAAGGAGATAGATAAGTTCATGATTGCCAAGGGAATCAAAGGTTATGGGGAGAAAGCAGGAAAATAACGTCGAAAATCCTATTAGCCATGATTGAATGGCAGACCAGACTCGATGGGCTGAATGGCTTAATTTCTGCTCCTATGGTCTTATGTGCAAAACATGATTGTTACAATGCAAGATTCCTTGATAGCCCTAGGATTTGACATATTGTACTTGATCGAACCACTTTCATTGGCCATACTTTTGGATGTAGTTTTGCTCACTGAACCGGAAGGTTCATTTCCAGATATTTCGTTACCCTACTGGGTAACATCTTCAATGGGCCTCTGGCGAAGCACTGCTGAAAATTCCTGCTTTCTATTTTTATGTTTGGGTTTCTTTGGGTTGGTGATGTCATTTCCTGGGTGATGTTATTTCCTGTGGTGAAGTCAATTCCTGTTCCTTTTCTCATGGGGTGGTGAATAGAGTAATGAAACATCTAAAAATGAACCTTCCAGCTCAGTGAGCAGACCTACATCCAAAACTCAACCTGAGCTACAAATCTTCTCACTATTGGCCATACTTGCTTACAGTTTCATATTCTGATAATATTCCTCAGATGCTCCTTTATCCAACAAGAACAGAATTATTCACTGTCAAATTGCTGTTTGCTTTAGAATTTAGTGCCAACTGAACAGCTGAGTGTTTTGACAAACAGGATTGTATCAAGAAATCAGCTAAACAATATGATATGTTGTACTGAAAATAATTTTGCTATATCTAATTGGGTACTAATTAAACTTCTTCCACAACTTAGAACTTAAAAAATGAACAGTATTTTCTTCAGAGGTGATTTTTGAGGCTTCTCTTCTGACTTGAAGCACAAGGATATGGGACAGGGAAGGAATGATATACAAGTCCAAGACAGATGCTGTGTCAAGATAAGTCACCTGGTTAATGTTTCAGCCATGCAGGCCCAGAGGTTCTGTCAAAAGGATATACACGTGTTCTCTTTTCTTTGTGTTTGAAGAAGATTTCAGAAGTCCAATGGTGTGGGGAAATTGGTAAAACATTTACGAGGAATGGAATATGATACAAGCAAATATGTAAAAAAAAAGGACAGTTTGCTTTTGTATTATGGAACGGAAAGAACTTTTGCCAACTTGAACTTCAGCTTCAATAGTATTGCTTTTGCACTTCTTAAACATTAAACCTGCCATGCATAAATGACCCATATTCAATTCAGCCAACTGTAAAGGCAAAAACATAGTTAATTGATAATGTTTTATAATTCTGTTTTGCATTTTGGATCATGGAGGATATGTTTGATTGTGTAATGTGAACAAACAACAGTTCAAGCTGGGGACGGGTGGTAATGGATATCCACAATATGGTAACAAATCGTTCTGGCAATTCATAGTGTACATATATAGGTGTGCACAAATATATCCTTCCATCATAGACTCCATAAAGATGGGATGAATTGTTAGATACAAATAACTCACAGGCTGATGTGATTTAATGTTTGGCTATTGGGGCTCATCTTGAATGGTAACAGGTGACATCCTAGAAAATAGTTTTGCCTGTGGAACTATATCTCAAGCACTGATCTGATGATTCATGAAGACCACATGAAATTAGAAAGATACCATACGTACATGATGGACAGTTAAAGACCGTTTAATCCATCCAACCGATCCCACGCCATTGTAGTACCGTATGTAGCTTGTGCATACTCTTCAGCTTGTCCTGAATTCATGATTCAGCCTTTTTGATTAAACTGGGTACATTATAATTTTTTATGGTTGTGTGTTTTTCAATGGGATATCCAATAATTATATTGATAAATAATGTTCTAAAAGGTGATCTAATAACTTTATTTATTTGGCAGGTTCAATATGGATCCTGATTGGTTGCATATTGTCTATCATATTGATTGTGTCAGTCACCACTTCCTTTTTGGCCAGAAAATTAATTAAAAAAGGTAAGAAGGGTCATTGTTGAGCAAACATGAGTAAATCAGTGACATCGATACAAATATAGTAGAAAATGCTCAAAGCCAAGACACCACCTGGAGTAGATCATATTAATTCCAGGATTCTGAAAGTAAGTAGGGACAAGATTTGTGAGGTTCTGACAATTATTAATAGGGTGGTCACTAGAAAGTGGGAAGATACTAGTCTATAAAATAAACTAAAATGATATCCATATTCAAAAAGGGTGAGGAGCTAGATTCAAGCAATTAAAAATATTCGGTGTGAAAAATAATTGTATCACTCATAGGAGTGTATTTAGGAATCATGAAAAAACTGAAGACCTTTCACAGCATCCAATCCATGCCAGCTCTATAAAACTATTCAGATAATTGTATTCTTCCATTGTTTTGTTATAGTTCTTCAAAGATCTCTCTTCAAGTGTTAACCTTAATGCTATTTAAATGTCTGCCGCAACTGGAATCTGAAAGAATAAACACTGCAACTTCAATAATCAAAATACTCAGTTACCTTACCATTAATCATGATCTCAGCAAACCAGAATACATTTTTTGTGTCTGTGCTGAGTATATCACTCAAGAAGAACTCATCCTACTCTTCAGCATCCTCTGATCCCTTGATACTTGCAGACCGCTGCAGTTTGTATTTTTCATTTGATTATATTTTGCTGAAATGGAATCTCTCCTCACACTTCTGACCCTGGTGTCCCTTAATGCAGTTGACCACACTTCCTTTCTTCCCTTTTTGTTGGAAGACTTTCTGTGTGCCCCTTTTAATTCCCATCATCAGGTTTATTATATTCTGCACTCATCCAACACTTGCTGTTGACAACTGATTTTACCATCATACCTTTCTTTAAAAACCATAGTATCTGCTTCTGCTGCCCTTTCAGATAGTGTATTCTAAATCATAACAATACATAAATGAGTTTGTTTGTCTGTAATGACTCATAAGGCCAAATGGAAAGTAATATCATTTATTGTCGAACACCAAATAGATCCACTACTCATGGTATACGTAGGCTAGTCACAGCTTGGGATGGATACTGGTTTGAGCTGGACGCAGATGGTAACATATATGCACAATGTGGTCATAACCAGTCTGGTTGTCATCCCTGAGTCTGTTTTAGGAAGGGTTCAGGTAATGACTCCAAGGGATCCAAGGGAACATATATTCAACGAGCTCTACAAGGAGATTAATTAATGATTCCCCATGTAGGGTCTATCACATTGTTTCCACTTGCTAGTCATCTTAAATCCATGCCTTCTGGTTACTGAACTTTCTGCTACTGAAAACAGTTTCTCTTTGTTTACGGTATCAAAACCTTTCAGGATACTGAGAACAGCTTGTTCCTCGTCTTTATGGCTTGATGGAATATAAGCCCAATTTTCTGGTACCAACAAGCAAATGAAATTGTTCATCCACGTTATCAAATTTCCCCTATTGTGTCTTGATATTCTTCCACAAGTATGTTATCCATAATAGGCCACAATACACCTAACCAGTTAGGAGTTAACCAGTGCTTTATAAGGGTTAGCATAACTTCCTTACTTTCACTCTATGTCACTATGTTTAAGTCAAGGAGTAGCTCTACAATAATTTTTAATAATGCCTAATTCATGAGTATTGCTGGCTGGGGCAGTATTTAGTGGCCATCTCTAATTGTCCTTGAAGTTGGTGGTGAGCTAGCTACCTTCTTGAAAAACTGCAATCTATTTGGTGTAGGTAGTCCCACAATGCTGTTAGGCAGGAAGTGCTCGGATATTGACCCAATGATACTGAAGGAATGGCAACATACTTCCAAGTCAGGAAGATGACTGGCTTGGACGGGAACCTGTGGCTGTGATGTTCACAAATATCTGCTGTCCTTGATCTCCGGATGGTATGGATCTCAGTTTTGAAAGGTGCTATCCGAGGATTCATTTTATAGATAGTATACATGACTATGCTGAGCACTGGTGGTGGAGGGAGTGAATGTACATGGATGTGATTACAAGCAATCAAACTGTACTGTCCAGTATGGTGCCAAGCTTCTTGAGTGTTATCGGAGCAATATTCGCCTACGCAAAAAGGGAGTATTCAATCAAACTCCAGACTTATACCTTCTAGGTGGTGGACAGGCTTTGTGGAGTCAGGAGCTGAGTTACATACTGCAGGACTCCTACACTCTGACTGCTTTTGCAGCCACAGTATTTCTATGCTAGTTCAGTTCAATTTCTAGTCAATAGTAACCCTCAGGCTGTTGAAAGTGGGGAAATTCAGTAGTGGTGATATTGTTAAATGATAAGAGGTGACAGATTCTCTCTTGTTGGAGATTATCATTGTCTGGCACTTGTATGGCACGAATGTTACTTGTCTTCTGTCAGCTCAAGCCTGAATATTGTGCAAATCTTGTTACTTTTTGTCATGGACTACTTATCTGCAATATCTGAGGAGTTGTGGATGGTTTTGTACAACCATCATTGAACATTCCCACTTCTGACCTTATGATGGTGGGAAGGTCATTGATGAAGCAGTTGGAAATGGTTGGGCCTTGGCTCTATCCTGAGGAACTCCAGCAGAGATGAATAACCACAGCAATCATAACCTTCTTCCTTTGTGCTAGGTATGACCCTAACCAGCAAAGAATTCCCCCTGACTCTAGTTTTGCCAGGGCTCCTTGATGTCACTCTTGCTCAAATGCTGGTTTATTGTAAATGATGAGGCACTCTGACCTCCCCTCTGGAGTTTGGCTGTTTTGTCCATGTTTGAACAAAGGCTATAATGAGGTTACTGTTGACTAGAAATTGAACTGAACTAGCATAGAAATACTGTGGCTGCAAAAGCAGTCAGAGTGTAGGAGTCCTGCAGTATGTAACTCAGCTCCTGACTCCACAAAGCCTGTCCGCCACCTAGAAGGTATAAGTCTGGAGTTTGATTGAATACTCCCTTTTTGCATAGGTGAATTTTGCTCCGATAACGCTCAAGAAGCTTGGCACCATATTGGACAGTACAGTTTGATTGCTTGTAATCGCATCCATGAACATTCACTCCCTCCACCACCAGTGCTCAGCATTAGTCGTGTATACTATCTATAAAATGAATCCTGGCGAAATCCAAACTAAGCATCACTGAGCAGGTTATTCCTAATCAGTGCTTTCAAAGGGTTTAGCATAACTTCCTTACTTTCACTCTATATCCCTATTTTTAAAGTCAAGGAAGTGTAATTGTTAAAATTACTAATTCATAGGTGCAGGCATTGCTGGCTGGGACAGCATTTATTGGTCATCTTTAATTGCCCTTGAGAAATTGGTGGTGAGCTATCATCTTGAAACACTGCAATCCACTGTTGATGCATCACTTTACTGATGATCATGAGTAAACTAAAAAGTGATAATTCACTGGGTTGGATTTGTTTTTTTATGTCAAGGAAACACTGCAGCAATTTTCTACATGACAGAATGGGGTTCTTTCCATGCTGTAAAACTCTGTGAATCCATAATAAACTTTGGCCAGGACACTGAGGAAACTCCTCTGTTCTTCAAAATTTCACCATAAGATCTCTTACATCCACCAGAAAGGCCTGACGGGCTTTGGTTTGGAGCTTCATTCAGAAAGCAGCTTGGACAACATAGCATTCTGTCATTGTTGCACTTGAATGTCAGATTAGAATTTTATTGTCAAATCTCTAGATGGGCTATGAAGCAGTCCACGTCTAAGTGCGTCAAGACCTGAACAAAATCCAGGTTGGGAGAAAGTGAGGACTGCAGATGCTGGAGACCAGTGTCGAGAGTGTGGTGCTGGAGAAGCACAAGCAGATCAGGCAGCATCCTAATGAATGGCTTATGCCCGAAATGTCAATCCCCCTGCTCCACGGATGCTGCCTGACCTCCTGTGCTTTTCCAGCACCACACTCTTGACAATACCCAGACCTGGGATGAAAAAAGCAAGTAAAATTTGTGCCATGAGAATGCTAGGTTATGATGATCTTCAATAAGAGAGAATCTATTTGATGACATTATTATCACTGAAACCAACACTATCAACACCCTGGGAGTTACTATTAACTAGAAATTCAACAAACTAAGTATCAGAACAGATCAGGGCCTAAGAACACCATAGTGAGCAACCCACCTCCTGATTCCCCAAAGTGTGACAACCATCTGCAAGGCATAAGTCAGGAGTGTGATGGAATATTCCCCATTTGCCTGAATGGGGGGAGCTCCAACAACACTCAAGAAGCATTACACCTGGTCTGGACTGGATGTGTCTTCAGATCCACAGCAATGTTGCTGATTCTTAACTTCCTTCTGGTATGGGCAATAAATGCTGGCCTAGTCAGTGATGCCCTCAACCAATGAATATAAAATAAAACAAAATAAAACCATCCAGTACAAAACAGCCCTCTTGATTGGCATAACATTCCCAAGCATCCACTCCAGCTACCATCAACCCTCAATAGCTGCTGTTTGTAACATCTGCAAGATGTATGGTTGGTTCTGCTATAATGTGCATTTTTTTCGACAGGAATTGGCTTTAACGTGATTGAAGAATTTAGACCCGTTACTTGTCGAACATGAATTCTCCTTGCCTGTATTGGCTATAATGCGATTCCACTCCCATTAGTTTAAATTGTGAGGTTTTTATTAAAATGCAAGATCACATAAGAATGAACGATCACATTGTATCAGAGTATTGCAGGTAGTCACCAAAGATCCTTAGACAACACCTCCCAAATACATGACAGCTACCATCTAAAAGGACTGAAGTTTTGTATTATATAACATACTTCACTCATCTCATCCCACACTTTTCATACTTGGTGGTATTCTGCATAATGGGCCATAATCCTTTACAGAGGTTGCTTAACTACTAAAAACACCAATCTTACATAACCTACCCGGAAGAAGCTAAACAATGTTTCTGAATGATGTGCCACAACTGGAGTGATTGGCATCTTTTTCTTTTCCACAGAGGAACCCATGTATGTCAATGTGAGATACAGAAACAAAACCGGTGAGAACAAGCGACAAACAGAAACAAAATGTGAGGTACGCTACGTCATGTAGATGAGGAGATCCGAAGACATTTGAGCTGAAATGACAAATGCCCTCATTACAGCTTGAAGTAGCTGAAGTTTAAATGACCAGAGCTGACATATTGTGAGATATTCAAGAGTCTGGAAGAACGTTGGACTTTTATCCTGTCCATTTGAAAACACACTGGTCAGTGACTGATCCTGCAAATTTGAACAAATATCCATGGAGGAATAAAAGATTTTGTCATTTTAAATGATACGTCAAACCTCCTTCTGTATGGGAATCTGTACTGACAAGTAGACAATTGATTTTTCATACACTGGACAATTGATTTTTCATACATTTATGGATTAATGTGAAGACTCAAGTTATACCCCACTGTGACGTACAATGTCATACAGAGCCTATATAAGGTCTGCTGCAAGTTGTGTTCATATCCATGGTGACAGTAACCTACATGCTGACTTACTTCCTTTAAGTCTTCATTGCAGACAATTACCAAGTAGAAGTAAATGTATCCTGACAAAAACAAAAAAAAACCCGCAGTGGTCACAGAAGATTGATTTGAAAAAAAGAACTATTTTGAGGGGTGATAGATATAGGACAGAGGTCAGAGGTCATTTGTTTACTCAGAGAGTAGTAAGGGCATGGAATGCCCTGCCTGCAACTGTAGTAGACTCACCAACTTTAAAGACATTTGAGTGGTCATTTGATAAACAAATGAATATTAATGGAAAAGCATAGGTTAGATGGGCTTCAGATTGGTTTCACAGGTCAGTACAACATCGAGGACCGAAGGGCCTGTACTGCGCTGTAATGTTTTATGCTCTATATTCAGTAATATCGGATCAGATTTAGTTAGTATATTTTTCATACAGTGTGGTGCTTCTTCCTTTGACACCATCCTCTGTAATTGTTTTCAACATTAAAAGACTATCAGAACAGTAGATACAAATATTGCACAAAGCAAGAATAAATTATAGTATAAATCATTTTGTGTTTAACATCCCATTGACCATTTTCTTCAGATACATCAATTTATATCAATATGACGAGGCAGAGCCCACTTTTTGAAGTGGGGTTTGAGCTATAGGGAGAGGCTGAATAAGTTGGGACTGTTTTCCTTGGAGCATCAGAGGCTGAAGGGGTGACCTTATAGAAGTTTATAAAATCATGAGGGGCATGGATAGGATAAATAGCCAAGGTCTTTTCCCCGAGGTGGGCATTCCAAAACTAGAGGGGGTAGGTTTAAAGTGAGAGGGGATGGGTTTAAGGTGAGAGGGGAAAGATATAAAAGGAATGTAAGGTGCAACTTTCTCATGCAGGGGGTAGTGTGGGTATGGAATAGGCTGCCAGAGGAATCTGGTACAATTACAACATTTAAAAGACATCTGGATGGGTATCTGAATAAGAAGGATTTGGAGGAATATGGGTCAAATTCTAGCAAATGGGACTAAATTAATTTAGGATATCTGGTCAGCATGGACGAGGTGGACGATGGGGTCTGTTTCCGTGCTGTATATATCTATGACTCTATGACTCCAAGTGTTGCTCGTGTTGTCACATAGGAAATACAACCGTGAACCTGTGCATCAAAATGCGCTCACGCAATGCTTTTTTCAGGGTTCGACACACATCAAGTTTACTCAGTGAAACTGGAAGTGAGCAGTGAAACTGGATGATGTGCTGATCTTTCTTACACCCCAGGACCTGAGTTTCAAACTGGCTCAGTCACTTCTGTGACTAATCGCACAGACAGATTTGAGATCCTACTGAATGATTTCCTCAACTGGAATTAAATTGACATTGTTGCAATGAAAGACTCACTGCTATTGGGGCACTATTCTGGGGGTTTATCGTACACTTCTCGATCAATGTACAGGGAATTGTACACCAGATTTTATCATGATATGGAGATGCTGGTGTTGGACTGGGGTGTGCAAAGTTAAAAATCACACAACACCAGGTAATAGTCCAACAGGTTTAATTGGAAGCACTTGCTTTCAGAGTGCTACTCCTTCATCAGACAACCACCTGATGAAGCACTCTGAAAGTTAGCGCTTCCAATTAAACCTGTTGGCTTTAACCTGGTTCTGTGTGATTTTTAGATCTTATCATTGTAGTGATGTATTCCATTATTCTGCATCCATTACCATTGCGCATAAAATGAAACATAGAAAACTGTAGACTTGAACCTTTGCACTTAATTGGAATGGGGAAGGAGGTGTTGTTAAAACCCCTTGTTTATGCTTATCCTCTTTAATTGAACTGGCCACTTTTTAAGCAGCTTTCTTATGAAGAATCTGCCAGATCATGGATTCTTCAGTGCATATAAATTGGACTCCAATCTGATTTTAATTGGGTGCATCAGAAACCAAGCCCATTAGCCAACCTATAATTGGCATAATTTGATTGTCACATGTACCAAGATACAGTGAAAAGTATTGTTTTACGTGCTATCTAGGCAAATCATACCTTACATAAGTACATCAGGGTAATAGAACAGAATGCAGAACATGGTGTTCCAGCTACAATGAAGGATTCACAGGAAACATTATTCCAAGAGACATTGGAGACTGTGGACACCCAAATTATTGGGTTGTGTGCTGTTCTCCTTTATGGATTCCCAAGAGATTATTGGAGAGTTTTTTGATCCACCTTTTATCGCCTCACTTATCCTGATGATGCTCACACAGGCCACTGTTTGTAACATTTTTGCACTGGAGAATTGTACAATAGTGGGATGCTTTCATGACAGCATCGATCCTGTGACATGCATCCTCTCCCTATTGTAAGATTATAAAAGGGGTTTTGCTTAGGGTCAGGAGCTAGCCCATGCACACCTGGTTGGTGGCACAGTCCACAATTCCATACCGCCTGAATAGCTCAAGTACATTCACAGCTATGGGACCATTCAATTATAATTTTAACGGTCCCAAACTTATTGAGCAAAACTCAATCCCTGGAAGTCTGGGAAACCCCTCCAACATGCCATGCATATTGCTCTGTATTCTGTACAAACTGACAATGAAGACACCAAACAGTTGGAGGATTAAAGAAAAGTATGAATAGCCGTGATCTGATTGGGAAGCATTGAATGAAGATGTGGGAGAATTAAAAAGGGTGGGAGAATTAAAAAGGGTGGGAGAACTGTTGATGGACCAACGTTTAAAGGGAGCAGTTTTTTCCCCTTCTCTGAAAGGTTGTCTGAAATATCGTCTTTTTGCTATTGCCCTTCACCACATCCTTAATTGTGCATTAAAGAAACCTTTTAGAAATAACCTGACAGTGTGGTTTCAGATCTGCTGTGAACCAACTCTGCAAATGAAAAAGCCATTGTGGTAAAGGTGTTTATTTTAAATGCAAACACTACATGATTGAATTGACAAGTGTCAACCTCACTTTCTTAGAAGGGGTTGCCTATTTCTGGTATTCCTGTGAATGTTTTCCAAGAATCCGCAGCTAAACTGGTGGGATTTTCAAGATGCTTGTGGCCAATAGTTTCTGGGAGCTCAAGCCTCTGAGGTTCTGGTAGCAATTGACAGCATGTTGACCACTGCCAGTGCAGAATGGCCCGGTTGGCCTTCTGACACAAAGGTGCCTCTTCAAGAGCTTGGTGAGGGAGCAGTTACATTGACTTCCTCAGTAAGGGACAACACCTACTTCTCTGTTTGGGTCCTTCTCCTCCCATGTTGGGAAGACATCTCAACTTGTTGATCTGCAAGTAATAAAAAGCTCTTTGAATAACGAAATCTTTTCGGGTTCCAGAGTCTCTCCCAGTCAAGGTGACAGTTGTTTGAGTTTTTACATTGGGAAAGGCTGGTAACATTGATTTCTGCTGCAATTATCCAGTGTACCTAGAGGTGCCAAGCTAATTCACGGTAGGAGAAAGTGAGGACTGCAGATGCTGGAGATCGGAGATGAAAATGTGTTGCTGGAAAAGGGCAGCAGGTCAGGCAGCATCCAAGGAGCAGGAGAATTGACGTTTTGGGCATGAGCCCTTCTTCAGGAATCCACGGTAGACCATGGTAATTCACGGTAGACCATGGTAATTCACGGTAGACCATGAAAGGGTGGTGCCACATAAGCTCATGATAGGCATACAGGCGTATAGATAAGGAGCAGGAGTGGGCCATTTGCATCTCTTTTTAATAAGAAAATGGCTAATTTGTTTGCAACCAAAAATCCACATTCCCACTTATCCCAGATAATCTTTCACTCCCTTTTTTTGTCTATCCATCTTTGCCTTGAAAATACCCAAATTCTCTGCTTCTGACATCTTTTCAGGGACCGAATTCTAAAGACTCATTACACTGTTTGAGAATATATTGCATCTCATCTCTCTCCTGAATGAGCAACTCCTTATTTTTAGACAGTAACAATAATTTTAGATTATCCAGAAGATTAAACAACCTCCTTACATCTACCCTGTCAAAACCTCTCAGGGTCTTAAATCAGTCAAGTAGAGTCTTACCTTTCTAAACTGAAGCAGATACAAGCTAAGCCTGTCGAATTATTTCTTATAAGACAAACTCTCAATCCAGGTAATAACTCGGTTAACTTTCTCTGAACTACTTCTAATGCATTTGCATCCTTTCTTAAATAAGCTGGGCGGCACAGTGGTCAGCACTGCTGCCTCACAGCACTAGGGTCCCAGGTTTAATTCTAGCCTTGGGTGGAGTTTGCACGTGTGTGGAGTTTGCACTTTCTCCCTATGTCTGCATGGGTTTCCTCCGGGTGCTCCAATTTCCTCCCACAGACCAAAGATGTGCAGGTTAGGTGAATTGGCTGTGTTAATTTGCCCATAGCATTAGGTGCATCACTCAGAGGAAAATGGGTCTGGCTGGGTTACTCTTTAGAGGGTCGGTGTGGACTGGTTGGGCCGAAGGGCCTGTTTCCACACTGTACAGAATCTAATCTAATACTGTACATGGTACTCCAGATACAGTCTCACCAGTAACCAAAGAATAATCTTCTTGTGTTGTATTCAATTCCCCTGGCAATAAATGATACTTGCTGTATCTGCATTTTAGCCTTTTGTGATTCATGCACAAGAACACTACATTTAGATTTTATTGCCATGTGTACTCAAGTGCAGAAGTACAGGAATACAGGTAGCTCTCCTATAACACTGTAGTTGTATTCCAGTGAAACCTGTAATAGAAAATTGCTTAATAGAAATAATAGGGTCTATGGGGAAAGTGGGGTTCGGGGTAGACCAGCAAAAAATATCATTCACGGTCGCTCAAATATCACCCAATAGTCTAACACAAAGTCTCGCACAGCCTGAATGAAGGTTGAAATCATATTTATTAATGAAACAAAAGTAAATTTAATACAGTACATTTAAAAATATGTGAAGAAAGCTGCTCTCTGTACAGTCTCTCTGATGGAAAGCTGCCCTGTCAGCAGCAAATATCGGCACATCTGCAGAATCAAGCGCACGAGACGATTCGGCTGGGATCGCGCTATTGCCAAATGGAGGTAAGCGTTCTCAAAAATACCATTCTCCAATTCTTCAGTGACATTATAGCCAAATCACGCTGCTGAAATGCGGGTTATCAGCTGGGTGGAGAAAAGACCATTCCTTTCAGGAACCACCTTTTGAACCTGCCAGCACTTCCTACCCCTATACATCTGTGAATCCTGCATTGCCATGTGCAAACTTTTGTAGCCAAGTTTTTTTTATTTCAAAAATATACTTTATTCATAAAATATTTTGATGGTTTGTACAGTTGGTCATGCCATACATACGTAAACATTCCATTTCTTTGCATACAGAGATCAGAATTTATCATTTGTATATACAGGTCTGTACATTTATCAATCATATATCCATATATTTAGCTGAGGCGTCAGCAGAGCCCATATGACTGGGTGGGCCCCCTGTTCTTCTTTAGGCAGGCGGGTGTTACACGGTGGTCTTTCCCCACCGCGCCTTGGTGGCAGCTGCCCCAAACTTCAGCGCGTCCCTCAACACGTAGTCTGGACCTTAGAATGTGCCAGTCTGCAACACTCAGTCGGGGTCAACTCCTTCAGCTGGAAGATCAACAGGTTTCAGACCGCCCAGAGAGCATCCTTCACTGAGTTGATGATCCTCCAGGCACAGTTGATGTTCGTCTTTGTGTGTGTCCTGGGGAACAGACCGTAGAGCACGGAGTCCCGCGTCATGGCGCTACTCGGGATGAACCTCGACAAACACCACTGCATTCCTCTCCAGACTTCTTCTGCAGAGGCACATTCCAGAAGGAGGTGTGTGACAGTCTCGTTCCCCCCCCGCAGCCGCTTCGAGGGCAATGTGAGGTGCGGCTGAGAGTCCAGGCGTGCATAAAGGATCTCACAGGCAGAGCCCTTCTCACCACCAGCCAAGTCATGTCTTGGTGCTTGTTGGAAAGTTCTAGTGATGAGACATTCTGCCAAATGGCTTTGACAGTCTGCTCAGGGAACTGTTCAATAGGATCTGCCCTCTCCTTCTCCCGAAGGGTCTCAACATGCTGACTACTTCCTGAGGGACTTGTGGTCAAAGGTGTTTTTCTTCATAAACTTTCCCATGAAGGGTAGGTGATACGGAACGGTCCAACTACTCGGAACGTTCCGTGGCAGCGAGGCCAGGCCCATCCTTCGCAACACCGGGGACAGGTAGAACCTCAGTATGTAGTGACACTTGGTGCTTGCGTACCGGGGATCCACGCACAGCTTGATGCAGCCACGCACAAAGGTGGCCATCAGGGTGAGGGTGGCATTGGGTGTGTTTATTCCCCGTTGCCCAGGTCTTTATACATCGAGTCCCTTCGGACCCGGTCCATCTTTGATTTCCATATAAATTGGCCCGGATGACTGCAGTGGCACAGGTTCTGGGAATAGGTCAGACCTGTACCACGTATGACAGCAATGACAGTGCCTCACACCTGATGACCAGGTTTTTTCCCACGATGGAGAGCAACCGTAGCTTCCATCTGCCCAGTTTCTGCCTCACTTTGCTGATACGCCCCTCCCAAGACTTGGCGCACGCCCCAGCCCCCCCGAACCAAATACCCAGCACTTTCAGGTGGTCGGTCCTGACGGTGAAGGGGATTGAGGATTGGTCGGCCCAGTTCCCGAAGAGCATGGCCTCGCTCTTGCCTCGATTTACCTTGGCCCCTGAGGCCCGTTCGAACTGGTCACATATGCACATGAGTCTGTGCACAGACAGCAGATCTGAGCAGAAAACGACAACATCATCCATGTACAGGGAGGCCTTAACCTGCAGACCCCCGCTGCCAGGAATAGTCACCCCTCTCAGGCTCGCATCCTTCCTGATGGACTCGGCAAATGGCTCTATGCAGCACACAAACAAAGGCAGGAGAGAGAGGGCAGCCCTGCCTGACTCCAGATCTGACTGGGAAGCTATCTGATTCCCACCCACTGATTGAGACTGCACTGACAATGTTGGTGTAGAGCAGTCTGATCCAATTGCAGATTCCCTCCCCAAAGCCCATTTTGGAGAGAACATCTCTCATATATGTATGTGATATCCTGTCAAAGACTTTCTCCTGGTCCAGGCTGATCAGGCAGGTGCCCAACCCTCTGTCCTGGACATAGATGATCATATCCCTGAGGAGTGCGAGACTCTCAGTGATCTTCCTGCCTGGTACAGCACAGGTTTGGTCAGGGTGAATCACCGACCCCAGAGCAGACCTGACCCGGTTGGCGGTAACCTTTGACAGAATTTTGTAATCCGCATTCAATAGTGAGATCGGTCTCCAATTTCTGATTTCCTCCCTCTCCCCCTTCCGCTTGTAGATGAGGGTGATGATGCCTTTCCTCATGGTACCTGCCAGAAGCATACTGACATACACCTCCAGCAGGTCCTGGCCAATCAAGTCCCACTGAGCAGGATAGTGCTCGACCGGTAAGCTGTCGCCTCCAGGAGTGTTATTCTTTTCGAAGGACTCAAGGGCCTTGGTCAGCTCATCCAGAGGCTGGTCCAGCCTTTCCCGTGTTCTGTCATCTAAGACCTCCGTGATAGAGGACAGGAACGACTGGGAGGCCGCGCTGTCGGTTGGCTTCGTGTCATATAGACTGGCATAGAAGGATTCGCTGACCCTCATGATGTCAGCCTGAGATGACGTTATCGAGCCATCTTCTTCCTTCAGGCTGCTGAGCACAGAGCTCTCTTCGTGCACCTTCTGGAAGAAGAAACGTGAGCACGTCTCGTCCTGCTCCACTGAGTGGACCCTGGACAGGAAGATTATCTTGGAGGACTCCGAGGCAAAGAGCGAAGCTTGCAGGCTCTTCACCTCCTTGAGGTCATCCGTGACATCAACCCCCATCATCTGCAGCAGGAGCAGGTTCTGCATACTTTCCTGGAGCTGGGATAGTTTTCCCCGCCTTTTTCTCGCCTCCTGAACACCTTTGAGGATGAAGAACCTTTTGATGTTCCCTTTTACTGTTTCCCACCAGTCTGCTGGGGACTCAAAGAGGGGCTTCACGGTTCTCCAACCTGCGTAGTCCCTCTTGAGCTCCTCAGTGTTTCCCGGGGTCAACAGCTTTGTATTCAGCTTCCAGTACAATCATTAAATGATTGCCCACTGAAAAGGGAAGCGTGCGGCCTTTCGTTGTTTCATATTTATTAAGAGAAACAAGGTGGGAGCTGGATGGGGAGGTGTCCCAATGGAAACAATTGGCGGAACTAGAACCAAAGAAAAAGTGATGAGAAGAGTTTTTTTGTTCAAAAGTAATTATCCCCTAAAAAGGAAATATTGCGAGTACTATACTGAAAGCAATATGCAAGCAGTGAGGGTATGTGATAATTGGGTGATCAATGAAATGGGGTAGTGATGGATACAGGAGGGAATTGTTCAGAGTGCTAAAGAAAGGGTGTGAAGAACTGTGATGAGGTATTATTGTAAGCAATGGGGATAAAACCCTTCATTTGTCTTGTGTGGCTATTGAGCCCTTTTTTCGTGGCGGCGAGGTAAGGGGCATGGTGTTCCTGGAGCTAATATTTTAGCCACCTTCCTCCAGACCTGTTGGATGATTTTTAATACCTTCCCACCAATTAAAGGGAAAGACTCCCCTTGTCCTCCTCATCTCTTTTACCATGAGCCTGAGGGAGACCAGGAACACTAAGATGGAAGTCCTGTTTCAACCTTGGCTTTTAGTTCACACCCTTAACAGTCTGTAATGTCGGTGAAGTGACTGCAAGTTCCTTTAAAGGAGAACACCAAAATCTGGGATAAACTACTAGCATATTGGCAACTATGCAGCCACTGTTAATTATTGTAGAAACCCACCTGGTATGCTCATGCCCTTTCGGGAAAGTAAGTTGTCATCCATACCTGGTCTGGTTCCAGACCCACAGCAAAGTGTTTAACTCTTTGGGCTGGGCAATAAATGCTGGCCAGGTAGCAACATTGAAATCCCATGAACAAATAAAACAAAAGGTATTCCCCCTTCTCAAGCTATATTACATTTCTCACTTTCAGGCCCTGTCTGTTCAGGACTCCCTGGTCTACCCACCTGGAACCAGTGAGACCCTGGACTTAACTCCATCTGGGCTTCATGGCACTTCCCTTCTCTCAAGGATGCACCACCAGCAGTGTCCACTGCTGCTGGTGGCACTGTTGAGACATGAGAGTTACTGATCCTCTGTTTGTCCGTGGGTCACCCTCCATCATGGGAAATGAGTGGTAGAAAGGCTGGCCAATGAGGTGTGAGCATTTACAAAGAGTGTGAGGGGGGGGGGGGTGCTGAGGAATGGGGCTGAAAAATTCAGTCCATGGAGGGAGGTAGCAGACCATCTGACTTGTTGCTTCTTCTGCCAGTTTGAATTCTTCTGACAAAGTCACTAAGAAAAGATGGAGATTTATTTTTGCTCAAGTTCTTATCTCTACATAATCATAAAACTTTTCCATAACTAGTCTTCAGTTTTTTAGACAACTTTGGGCATAATGCTATCATTCTTGTCCAGCTGCAGCATGCAATCATATAATTCACCCATTCTATAGGTAGCAGCACAGATAGCTTTATCACTGGTTGTACTGAGTAGAGTAGAAAGGCAGAAGGCTGGAAGAACACAATAAGCCAGGCAGCATCAGGAGGTGGAGAAGTCAATGTTTCGGGTGTAACCCTTCTTCAGGACTTGGTGTGGGTCTGGGGGGAGCTGCAGATAAAGGGGGTGGTGGGGGCAGGGTGGCGAAGTGGGGATAGGTGAAGACAGCCAGACAGTACGACCTGGTTGGTCAGTGTGAAGAATTGATCTGGTTGGTGGCTGGGACAAGTGGAAGGGAGGAGGCCAGGGCTGGGAAGGGAGTCGGGGGTTAGGAATGGAGGTTGTTTGAAATTGGAGAACTCAATGTTGAGTCCTCCAGGCTGTTGGTTGCCCAGGCAGAAGATGGTGTTCCTCCAGTTTGCGGTTTGGTTCTTTGTGGTAATGGAGGAGATGAAGGATGGTCGGAAAGGGAGTGGGAAGGGGAATTAAAATGGGCGGTGACTGGGAGGTCCGGTCGGCCCCTGCGGGCCTGGCTGAGATGCTCGGCAAACCTTTCCCTAAGTTTATGTTTGGTCTCCCTGATGTAGAGAAGACCACATCAGGAACACCTGTACTGAGTAGAGAGCAGATTTACTTTATATTTGGGACTCTTTGTGCCAGAACCACTGACTGACAGCTACAGCCACTGGTGCGGGCGTGACCACAACATGAAAGCATCTTTAATTGAGTGCATCAAGAAAACTTGGTCCTCAGAAAGTACTGAGTTCTCTGAGTTTACCTGGAGAAGCAGTTAAACTTGATTCAACAGAGGGAAAAAAGAGCGCCTCATCTTCCGCCTAGGAACCCTCCAACCACAAGGGATGCATACAGATTTTTTCAGCTTTCTCATTTCCCCTCCCCCCACCTTATCTCAATCCCAACCCTCGGACTCAGCACCGCCTTCTTGACCTGCAATCTTCTTCCCGACCTCTCCGCCCCCACCCTGTCTCCGGCCTATCACCCTCACCTTAACCTCTTTCCACCTATCACATTCCCAACGCCCCTCCCCCAGGTCCCTCCTCCCTACCTTTTATCTTAGCCTGCTTGGCACAACCTCCTCATTCCTGAAGAAGGGCTTATGCCCGAAACGTCGATTCTCCTGCTCCTTGGATGCTGCCTGACCTGCTGCGCTTTTCCAGCAACACATTTTTCAGTTCTCATCTCCAGCATCTGTGGTTGTTACTTTCTCCTTGCCTTAAATACAATAGTCTATACGTCTATAACTCGTTTAAGTTTGTAAAATATTCCAAGGAACTTCCCGGGAACTTAACATTGAAAATTTGACACCTAATCACATAAGTAGATATTGGACAGAGGTCTAAACACTTGGTTCAAGGCATAGGTCTTAAGATTTCTTCCAGAACAGTATAACTTTATGTTGGCAGAGTTTCAGGATAGATGAGGCACTCACAAAAGCCAATTTGCCAACAGATGTGCTGTCTGTCAAAACAAAATAAAAAACACAGTGACACAGTTATGTGTAAAATAAAAATCTTTACTTTTCACTTAATAACTGCCTGATTTTGTATTGTAAAAGTGAAGAACATTAGGAATTGATGCTGGAAAATCTCTCACTCCTTTGTAATGTTTGCTTTTCATTTTGCACCACAGTTCAGTGTCACTTTATCTCCAGTTGACAGAACTTTTAACTTTCTTGCAGGTTTAACCACACTTGCAAATCACTATTGTAACCTAACTTCACTGTGATTGGTTGGTTCAGTCGTAACACTGAGCTTAAAAATGTGTTGCTGGAAAAGCGCAGCAGGTCAGGCAGCACCAATCGTAAAACAAGTGTGTACGTGTTTGGCTAATCTGGATTTACCAATCCAGGATTTTTAATTTATCTCAGGCATCATTCTATTAGATTTCCTGTGCTGCTAGTGGGAATGACTGGTAACTTTCCCACTACTGGAGTTTCGTGTTATCCGAATTTGGCAGATCATAACTCAATGGTAACGTCGCAAGTTCACTGAGTTTCCACTGAGTGTGTCAAACTGGACTCTTGCGCGACATGACAGGACAGAACATGCTGAATTTACTGGAGACGAGTTTACAGCAACATCACACAGCAGAAGATTCTGTTTCCAAGTATTATTCCTTTTATTTTAAATAGGTAAGACTTTCTTAATACAATTAGTTCTAGGGTGAGGAAGTTTAGCCATAAAGTCAGGTTGTGCAAATCAGATTTGCTCTCCTTTACAAATTTTCCTCGCAAGTTGAGATAAGGAAACCAAAGAAAAATGATATCTATTAGTTGATTCTACTAGGGGGCTCGGGAAAATTGGATGTACATATGAGGGATAGAGAAGGATTAGAGTAGGGAAATTGGGCTAACTGGATTGCTGTACAAAGAATCAGCATGGATTCATTCGGGTCCATGACTTATTTCTGTGCCTTGTTGACTCTGTGCCTTTAAGAACAAAGAACAAAGAACAGGAACATGCCCTTCGGCCCTCCAAGCCTGAGCCGATCCAAATGTACTGTCTAAACCTGTCAGTCAATTCCTAAGCAT
The DNA here is from genome assembly GCF_047496795.1 of Chiloscyllium punctatum. NCBI lineage: Eukaryota > Metazoa > Chordata > Chondrichthyes > Orectolobiformes > Hemiscylliidae > Chiloscyllium > Chiloscyllium punctatum. The sequence continues at coordinate 54,039,732 of NC_092762.1, read as the reverse complement.
CTGTATCCCTCTGCTCCCCACCTACTCATGCATTTATCCAGGCGCATCTTAAATGAACCTATCGTGCCTGCCTCTACCACCTCTGCTGGCAACACGTTCCAAACTCCCACCCCCCCCGCTGTGTGAAGTACTTGCCGCATGTATCCCCCTTAAACTTTCCACCTCTCACCTTGAAGGCGTGACCTCTCATTATTGAATCCTTCACCCTGGGAAAAAGCTTGTCTCTATCCACCCTGTCTATACCCTTCATGATTTTCTAAACCTCAATCAGGTCCCCCCTCAATCTCCTTGTTTTTATGAAAATAAACTTAACCTACTCAACCTTTCTTCATAGCTAGCACCTTCCATACCAGGCAACATCCCCGTAAACCTTCTCTGCACCCTCTCCAAAGCATCCACATTCTTATGGTAATGTGGCGACCAGAACTGTACACAGTATTCTAAATGCAGCCGAACTAATGTTTAAGTGGAAGCTATTTTCCTAACAGATAAGCTAATATCCAATTTCTACAGCAGATACCATTCTGTCCAGAGGCAGAAGTTGAACTAGTGTCCTGGCCAATAATCTCCCTTAGCAACAAAACCAAAAACAAATTAACTGGCATTGTTGTTCGACAGAGCTTGCTGAGTCTATTTGCCTGTTGTAGCTGCCAAATAATAACTCTGATTGTACTTTAGCTCACAGGTTATCAAGCTGGAATCTTGAGAACACATCACTAAAGTACATGGAGGTTGTCCAGAGAAGATTTATCTTCCTTTGCATTTTTTTTAGGTTTGAGTTACAGATGGAGATAAAAACTTTCAAAATGATCCTTACCACCAGGGGGCACTCTAGTGTCATTAAAAAGCACCAATTTGACTGATGTCCTGTTTAAGGCATGAACAGATGAAGCTATCTTGTACAAAATGCTTTTGCCAAATCTATCGATGAACTGCTCACACACCCACAATGAATGAAAAGCTTCTGTTGCGTTGCAAATGTGTTGGGCGTGGGCCCTGAATTAGGCTCAGACAGTTGTGGGTTCAATCCCAACTCCCCAGACTTTGCATATGTAACCCCCCCATTCAGTGCAATATTGAGGCAGTTGTATGTGGCTGGGGTTGTTGCATCTTGAATGAGACGTTTAACTGAGTTCCTGCCTGCCTTTTTGGTGGTGTAAAATATTCTGCAGAATTGTTTGCCAAAATCACACTGGCAGCATCAGTAAAACAAATTACAATGTGTTGAAAAAGTGTCACTTCAAGCGTTAACTCTGCTTTCTCTACATGGATGTTGACAGACCTGTTGAGTTTCTCTAGCAATTTCTGCTTTTGTTCCAGATCTCCAGTATCCTCAGTTCTTGGTTTTATTGAAACAAACTAGAGGCTTGCTGCACCATTTTTTGCATGACAACTGTGACCATGCTTCACCCCTATAATAAAGATCTTTATATTGTCCTAAGGTTCTGAGAGACATTAATGGAAGCTTTTCTTTCTGTAAATCTACATCAAAGGTGAAATACATATAGACTGCAGTCCCAGGAGGTAGCTAAGGTTGAAATGAACAAAAATTGGAGAGTCGTGGGTTAAAATATACTGACAAATATTTAAATCAATTGTGAGACAAGAGAAATTGGAGTTAATCTCCTCACAGCAGGGAGATTTAACAGAAGGGTTTGAATTCATGAGGGGTTTTGACAGGTCAAATAAGGCAAAACCTTTTAGACAGGATGGAAGTTTCAGTAACCACGGGATGCAGTTTTAAGATAATTGACAAAAGGACAGGGTGGGTGGAATGAACAGAATTTTTATGCAGCAAATTGTTAGGTTCAGGAACACACTGCCTGAAAGAGTGGTGGTGAGCAGTTCACATTTTCCAAAGGGAATTAAATAGGTGCGTAAAAAGGAATATTCTGTACGGCTTTGGCAAAGGATAAGGGAAGTGAGACTGATTCAATAGCTTTTTCAAGGAAGAAAGTTTTTTCAAAGTTAGCCCTATATACCTCCCTCAGTGTTGTAAGATCCTTTATGGTGTTTTTTAGGAATATCTTTCATTTTACAGCTCCTTCATTGTAATAAAATGTTAGGGGAGCTACACAAGAGTACATCGTATACACGACAGAGAAACAGATTGTTCAGACCAAGACTCTTTTCTCATCCAAATTTATTATCATATCACTATATTCCCCTCGATTTCAGATACTGAAAAAGAAGCTGCTGGAAAAGCTCAGCACCTTGAAGAGAAATCAGAGTTACCATTTTGGGTCCGGTGACTCTTCCTCAGAACTGATGATGATGAGAAAAATGCGGTTTAAATGCAGAAGATAGGGTCAGGGGAGGGGGTAAGGAGTAAACGGTAGGTGGGGATAGAGCTCAAAGAAAGAGAAGAACAGTTAGACAGACAAGGAGTGGGTAACGATCTGCCTGGGAGAGTGAATAGCTGTTAATGGAGACTGTTAGTGGCTAACAATCGGTAGTGTGTAGTGGCAGACTGTGTGATAACAAGGCCTGGTGTATGGGGTGGGGCACTGAGGCATGGGTAGTTCAGACCCTAAAATTATTGAACTTGATATTGAGTCCAGAGGCTGCAGGGTCTCCAAGCGGAAAATGTGGTGCTGTTCTTCCAGGCAAAAGTGAGGACTGCAGATACTGGAGATCAGAGTCAAGATTAGAGTGGTGCTTGAAAAGCACAGCAGGTCAGGCAGCATCAGAAGAGCAGGAAAATTAACATTTCGGGCAAAATGTTGAAGGGTTTTAGCCCGAAACGTCGATTTTCCTGCTGTTCTTTCAGTCCGCTCTGAGTTTCACTGGAGCACTGCAGCAAACCTGAGACAGATGTTGGCCAGGGAATACGGTGGTGTGTTAAAGTGGTGGGCAACTGGAAGCTCAAGGTGGGAAGAACGTAGGGGTTCTGTGAAATAGTCAACCAGTCTACGCTTTGTTTCCTCAATGTTGAGGAGACCACATTGTGAGCAGCACAAGCTGGAAGAACAGCACCTCATTTTCCACCTGGGGACCCTGCAGCCCTCCAGACTCAATATTGAGTTCAATAATTTTAGAGCCTGAACTCCCCCAGTCTTAACCCCCAACTCCACACGCACAAGGCCGTGTTATCACACAGTCTGCCATTACACACAACCTATTGTTGGCCACTAACAGTCTCCATTATCACCTATACACTATCCCAGCCTGATTGTTATTCACTCCTTTGGCTGTCCAACCACTCTTCTCTCTCTTTGGGCTCTATCCCCACCTATCATTTATTCCTTACTCCCCGCCCCCCCCCCCGCCCCCCTCTCAATCTTCTGCATGTAAGCTGACATTTTCCTAACTACCATCAGTTCTGAGGAAGGGTCACCTTGGCTTGAAATGTTAACTGGTCTGTTGCCACAGATGCTGCCAGACCTGCTGAGCTTTTCCAGCAACTTGTGTTACAGCTTCTGTAGTTCATTTGGTTTTTATTTAGTATTCCCTCAGATACTTGTCTACTTTTCCTTTAGTGCATTTAAATTATTCACTGTGGTGTTTTCCCAGATGACTACTGCTGGAACTTTGTGGTATTTGCCATCTCTATCAGTATGTAATACGAGGGAGGGTTGTTTGAGGTAGTTCACTACCATCAATCCTCCATTTTCTTTGTTTGTCTTGTGCCTATCTGGTAATTAGTGATACAGGATACACCACCATAGAATACCCAGAGAGGAGAAACCATTCTGAGGTAACAAGGTGGTTTACTGCATGATTACAGTTAAGTACAACTACACTTGGTTAGGTGTAATTACTTGGACCTTATGGAGATGTTACAGATATTTTTTGATATGTCACAAGTACCTAGGTACAGTGAAAAGTTTTGTTTTGTGTGTACCACAGGCAGATCATGCCATACAAAGTGCATTAGGGTAATAGAGCAGAGTGAAGAATACTATGTGATGAGAGAACGTGCGCAAAGAGCGAGGCCAACACTAAATTTGAAATGCCTGTCTAGAAGTCCTTCTCCCTGCCACCAACTGGATTCATTCCTCTCATTGACCAACCAGGTCATACCCTCTTCCTGTTTTCATTTATCCTCATTTCACCACTCTACCCCCACTACCCACTTTATCTGCAGCTCCCCTTACATCCACCCCCAAGTCCTGAAGAAGAGTTACACCTGAAATGTTGACTTCTCTTCACCTCCTGATGTCGCCTGGCTTGCTATGTTCTTCCAGCCTCCTGGCAGCATATCTCAGAAATCCAACAACAGCGGGGAAGAAGCTGCTCCTGAATTCTTCAGTCCGTGTGTTCAAGCTTCTATATCTTCAGCCCGATGAAAGAGTTTGGAACAGATTATAGCCAGGGTGGAAAGGGTCCCTGACACATCTGCTCCCTGCATATAATTAGGGTAGAACTCCCTGTCTCCATCGATGGACTGTGTGTGACAGCAGTAGAATGGATGGAGCCAATGTAACTTGATCATGACCCCTCCCAGATCCTTTATCTAACACAAAATTCACTTCAACTACTCTCCAGTTTAAGAAGTTTCTTCACTCTCTTTGGGTAAAACGTTTTGATGAATTCCTTATTTGATTTATTGGAGATGGACCGAAAACCCAAGTCAATGTTTGGGAAAGTGATAAAAGTATGGTCAAATTGATTGTTTGGATGGAATGTTACACAATCAGCACAAAGTTGCATTGAAGAGAAGATTAGTAAGTGACGTCCCAGGGAATGCTAACTTCAAGTAGCCACGCCGATAACAAACCATGGCCAGAAGAGGATAATTAGTCTGAATATTGGTTGGAACATCTGAAGGTGAAGCAGTATAGCAAGGAATGCTGGGAAGATGGGAGGCCAAAATTGAAAGTTTGCAACCATGGAATGGACTGTAGGGTTAAACTAGAATATAGGGGTTTGACCAGGCAAAGGTTACGGAGAGATTCATAAACTAGGGCAAGGACAGTGTAGAAGGCAAATTTCCTGCTCTCGATCATCATCTGATGAATCTTTCCAGATTTCGAGGAGGACTAGATCGGGTTTCCAAGGTTGAATAGGTAAATGTGAAAAATCAAGTACAATAAGAGATCACTTGACCAGCTGAAGCCCATCTCTAAGATAGGCTAATCCTTCACTCTACTGCCCAATGTTAACTTATATCCAGAGTGTGACCCTCATAGAAAAATCTATCCTTCCAGCAAGGGCAGGGGAAGGGAAGGAATTAAGGAGGAAGGGAACACAAATGAAGGCCAAGTTACTATTAAGGATATTTCTGAAGGGGAGTAAGGAGGTGATAAACTAGGAGTGTTTTGAAGAACATGAGAAAGAGAAATAAAAACCGTAGAAACACCTTGTGGAGTATTTAACCCTTTGGATCTGCCATTTGTTAAAGAGTAAGCCTGATGAGATAATGGCCTGAACTACTAATCTCCACTTAACACAACGTCTATTAAAAATCTGAACTAATTCAGCCTTGAATTTAAAGCCTCGGCCTCCACTGTCCTGGTGAAGAGAATGCCAAACCCCAGTGACCTTCTGAGAAACAAAATTCTTTCTCATCTCCACCTTAAACAGGGGGCCCTTAACTTTGAGACGGAACCCCCTGGTACTAGATTCCCCACAAGAGCAAAGGGTTCTTACACCATGTGGCTTGCTAAACCCTACAGAATCCTATACATTTCAACAGATCCCCTCTCATTCTTCTAAGCTCCAAAGAAGATTGTATGCTGATTTTTGAACTGTTCCTGAAGTATTTCCTGAGGGCATAGATGAGTCAGCCTAATGGCGAAATGACGAGTGCAGGCAGAGAGTCAGAATCTAGAACTGGAGGTGAGGGCTTGTAGTTTCAGAAGATTGGTGAGATAAGGACGATCCAGATGTACTTTCAACATTCTGACTCAACTGAGGGACAATTATATGTGGGAGGTACACCACCAATGCAAATTAATGTCAAAAAATGTAAGTGAGAAAGAAAGGTAGGTATTGATTTATGCAGAGCCTTTTATGACATGAGAACATTCCAAAGTGCAGGAAGAAGACGTTTCCAACATACAAAAAAATACTGTGCAGTTAAGTTAGATAAGAAATGAATTTAGCAGTTTTCAGATATATGCACCTTTGAAAGTGAGATTACATTGAATTCCAATTCATTTTACAGATCATCTAACATGACCAATCACTACAGATTGACCCACCTGCTGATTTTCAGTTTGAATTATTTATTCCATTTTAGCATGAATAACTAAATTCTTCTTTGACTGTTTTACTAGAATCATTTGCCCGTTGCAATTTGGAGCCATTCAACTCCTGACCTCGTTATACCCTTGGATCAAACATGGACAAAACAGCTGAATTCCAGAGGTGAGGTGAGAGTGACAGCCCTTGACATCAAGGCTGCATTCAACTAAGTACGGTATCAAGGAGCCCGAGCAAAACTGGAATCAATGGGTATCAGGGGGCAAACTGTCCAATGGTTGGAGTCATAACTGGCAGAGAGGAAGATGGTTGTGACTTTTGGAGGTTGGTCATCTCAGCTCCAGGACATCTCTACAGGAGTTCCCCAGGGTAATGTCCTTGGTTCAACCATCTTTAGCTGCTTCATCAATGACCTTCCCTCCATCATAAGGTTAGAAGTGGGATGTTCGACGATGATTGCACAATGTGATACCGAAGTAGTCCATGTTCAAATGCAACAAGATCTGGACAATATCCAGGCTTGCGCTTACAAGTGACAAGTAACATTCATGCTGCACAAATACCAGTCTATCACCATCAATAAGAAACAATCAAATCACCAGTCCTTGACATCACTGAATCTCCCATTATCAACATCCTGGGGGTTATCAGTGACCAGAAACTCAACCGGATTCACTACATAAACGCAGTGGCTACAAGAGCAGGTCAGAGGCCAGAATACTGTAGTGAGTAACTCACCTCCTGACTCCTCAAAGCCTGTCCATCATCTACACAGGACAAATCAGGAGTGTGACGAAATACTTTCCACTTCCCTGGATGGGTGCAGTTCCAATAACATTCAAGAAGTTTGACGTCATCCAGGACAAAGCAGCTCTTCCGATTGGCACCCACATCCACAAACCCACTCCGTCCAACATCGACCCTCAGTAGCAGCAGTGTGTACTATTCACAAGATGCACTGCAGAAATTCACTGAAGATCTTTAGAAGGCACTTTCCAAATCCACAACCTCTTCCATCTAGAAGGACATCAGCAGCCAATATATGGGAACACCACCACCTGCAAGTCCCATCCAAGCCACTTACCACCCTGACTTGGAAATGTATCGCCATTCCTTCAGTGTTGCTGGGTCAAAGTCCTTGAATTCCCTCTGTAAGGGCATTGTGGGTCAATCCACAACAGGTGGACTGCAGTGGTTCAAGAAAGCAGCTCAACACCACTTGCTCAGGGGGAACTAGGGATGAATAATAAATATTGGCCCAGCTAGCGATGCCCACACCATACGAATGAGTTAAAAGAAAAGCTCCTCAAAGCATGAAGGAAAATATTATATGAAGCAGTAGTTGTGATGACTGTGAACAGAAATTGTGTGAAGTGCAGTGGGGGAATGGGTGGTTGTAGTCGTATAAAAATGACAAAGCCTTAGTCATAGAAGCACTAACCATTTCCAATCTTGTGTGACTGAACAAGGATGTGTTTGTGAAAACACTGTGGACTATTCACAACATCTCAGTGCTGGTGAAAGGTCATTGCTTGACTGCAAATTGTGCAGTTCTGTAGCTTTTACAAGAATTTCCCAATGAGTTAAATAACCAGTTAATCTGCTTTCAATGGCTTGGTTGCACAATAAATGTTGACCAGGGCCATCGGGAGATCTTTGCTCCTCTCCCTCAAAGTAATGTTCTTTTTTTATACCCCTGAATAGGCCTCAGTTTAATGACTGATCACTGACTATGCAGCACTCTCTCAGTACCGCATTGAAGTATCAGCTCAGGCTATGAGTTGGGGCTTGAACACACAAATTTTAAGTCTAGGAGTGTGTTATCATTGAATTAAGTTGCCACATTAAACCTGGTGGCAGATCACGTCTCTAGGCTCAGAGTACGTCTTCACTATGAGCAGGCATCCATCCATTCATTCCCACTGAATAAAGCCCAGATAGCTCCCATGTAACTGTGACATACAGAACCAGGAAATCCCAGTTTTGTATCCTCCTTTACCTCCTGGTCAGTACTGAAGTGCCTGATCTGTGCCCCAGGCCTCTGTTGTAATGGCAGAGTTACCTTGAATTGGCCAATGTACCAACTCTGACCGTTAAACTGTGAATCCCGATGGATGGTGTATTTGTGGGGGGGCACAGCGCCAGGTTCCACTCCTGTGCTAGGTGCAAAAGCTACAGGGATCCCGACACTCAATCACATTTCATGCATGGGGAGGGGTCATGCAGATGAGGTGTTGGATCACCAACTGCATGCTTGAAACCCATAGGCTGGGAGTGCCAGACTGTAAGGAGAAAATGAACAAAAAGACAGTTACATTTTCTAATGTTTCATCCCTTCTGGTATTATTTACATTAATCCCAGGAATATGCTGTCATTATTTTGTCAATGACAACACAAACTCTCTTGTGCTGGGTATAATTACAAATTGCTCATCTCTCACAGCACTGTTAGTGGTGGGGATTACATTAAATGGCTCTGTTAAAATCTGGTTATGATAGTGATGATGATGGAGATGTGAGGAAATTACATCTCGGTACTGTCCAATGAGTCTATTGAAAAAGTACAGCCTGGATAAAGTACAGCCACTGTGTTACTTGCTCTGTTAAATGTCAGACCTTTCGTCTGTCTTAGCTTTGAGAGGTTTGATGTGAAAGTTATTGAAAGATTGAGTAATATCAGGCATTATTTAATGTAGGCAACGGAAGCCTCACCAGTCATCTGGAGAGTGTTAGAGCCCCTTGGCTGCATATTTTCAAGAGAGCCTGACAAATAACAACATTGTGGGGCCTCTAGCAAATACGGGTGCAGTGCTGGAGGATTGGAGGGTGGCTAATGCTGTGCCTTTATTTATGAAAGGCTGTAAGGAGAAGCCTGCGAATTATAGACCTGTGAGTCTGACATCAGTGGTGGGTAAGTTGCTGGAGGGGTTTCTGAGAGATAGGATTTACATAAAACATTACAACGCAGTACAGGCCCTTCAGCCCCTGATGTTGTGCCGACCTGTGAATCCAATCTAAAGTCCATCTCACCTACACTATTCCATTATCATCCATATATTTATGCAATGACCACTTAAAAGTTGGTAAGTCGACTACTGTTGCAGGCAGGGCATTCCACACCCCTACTACTCTCTGAGTAAAGACTTGCATGTGGAAAGACAAGGCCTGACTAGGGATAGTCAGCATGGCTTTTTGCATGGGAAACCGGGTCTCACAAACTTGATGTGACCAAAAAGATTGATGAGGGTAAAGCAGTAGATCTTTCCTACAGCGACTTTATTAAAGCTTTAACATGGTAGACTGATTAGTAAAGTTAGATCACATGGGATTCTGGTAGAGTTTGCCAAATAAATACAAAATTGGCTTGGGGGTAGAAAAAAAAGGCGATGGTGGTGAAGGGTTTTTTTTGGACTGGAGGCCTGTGACCAGCAGTGTTCCACAGGGATCAGTACTGGGTCCACTTTTGTTTGTCATTTATAGAAATGTTTTGATTGAGAATTTAGGAGACATGATTAGTAAGTTTGTGGATAACACTAAAGTTGATGGTATAGTGACAGTGAAGAAGGTTATCTCAGATTACAGAAAGATCTTGATCAATTGGGTCATCAGGCTGAGGAGTGACAGTTGGAGCTTAATTTGGGTAAATGCAAAATATTGCATTTTGGTGAAATGAGCAAGGGCAGGACTTAATGGTAGGACCCTGGGTAGTGTTCTGGAATAGAGACACCTAGGGATTCAGGTACATAGTTCTTTTAAGCAATGTCGCAAGTAGACCTTTCTTCACTGGAGCATAGGAGGTTGAGGGGTGACCTTATCGAAGTTTATAAAATCATCATGGGCATAGATTAGGTGAATAGCATAGGTCTTTTCTCTAGGGTGGAGGTGTTCAAAACTAGGGGACAAACCTTTTAAGGTGAAAGGAGAAAGACTTAAAAGGGACCTGAAGGCCAGCATTTTCACTAAGAGGGTGGTACGTATGTGGAATGAACTGCTGGGGGAAGTGGTAGATGCAGGTATAGTTACAACATTTAAAAGGCAATTTAGACAGGTATACAAATAGGAAAGGTTCAGAGGAATATGGGTCAAATGCAGGGAAGTGAGACCAGTTTAATTTGGGATTATGTTCAACATGGACGAGGTGGGCCGAAGGGTCTGTTTCGGAGTTATATGACTCTATGACCGATCATGAACTTAACTGGGCAGCAATAGACAATTCCTAGGAACAATGACCAATGCCCTCCCTCCTAAGGAACTGCTGACCAATCAGAGGCTAGGCTTGATGTAGAGAGGTTGTTTCCCCTTGTTGGGTACAACTAGGATTGGAAAGCATCATCTCAGAGTAAGGGGTCGTCCATTTAGTTCAGAGATGAGGAAGAATTTCTCTTCTGGGAAAACAGTGAGGCTGGATTATTAAAAAATATTCAAGACTGAGAAAGGCTATAGGAAAAAGGTAGGAAAGTGGTTTTGAGTTTATCAGATCAACCATGATCTCACTGAATGGTGGAGCTTGACTTGGTTGGCTCAATGGGTGACTTTTGTTGGGTTTATGACCATTTTGACTTACTCAACAGCACCTGTGTGGAGGTAGTGGCTTCCAATGGTAATGTAGCCACCTGAGTGTGGAGTTTAATTGCTAACACCCCACCACCCTCAAAAAGATTTGCTTTTCAGGCTTTCAACAAGGCAAGTTCCCCAAGATTTGAACCCCCTACACATCCATTAATTGCCCTCTTAAGTGCCTTAATTGGCAGTGGGGAATGAAGCCTGTGATCTCTGGACCTAGTTGGGACAACGGCAGGATGTCAGAAAGATCTTTATGTTCCACCCTATCTCTAAATTATAAGGCTCCTCAGAATCATAGAATCCCTACAATGTGGAAGCAGGCCATTCAGTCCACTGAGTCCACACCAACCCTCAGAAGACCATCCCAGCCAGATCCCTGCCCTACCACATCCCTGTAACCTTGCATTTCCCATGGCTACTCCACCTAGCCTGCCCATCTTTGGACTGTGGAAGGAAACCCATGCAGACACAGGGGGAATGTACAAACTCCACTCAGACACAGTTGCCTGAGGCTGGAATCAAACCCAGGTCCCTGACACTGTGAGGCACCAGTGCTAACCACTGAGCCACCGTGCCACTCCAAAGTGAAAAAGGAAGTCTTTAAAATTCCAGCCCAAGATATGGAGAGAATCAAAAGCTGCATACAGTCAGGAAGAAAGAAGGTGGAGGGAATAAGTCATTAGACCTTTTTAGAATCTCTAAGATGCAGAAACAGGCGATTCAGCCCAACAAGTCCACACCAACCCTCCGAAGAACATCCCATCAAGACCCCTATCCCGGTTATCCTACATTTTGCAAGGATAACTCACCTAATGTACACATCCCTGAACATTATGGGGCAATTTCCCATGGCCAATCCACCTAACCTGTACATCTTTGGACTGTGGGAGGAAACTGAAGCACACCTACGCAAACAGGGAAGAATGTATAAACTCCACATAGTCGCCCCAGGATGGAATCGAACCCAGTTCCCTGGTGCTGTGAGGCAACAATGTTAACCACTGAGCCACCATGGAAGTAAAAAGGGAAGTAAAAACAGAGAGAAGGAAGGACAGTCACATCTATTAGACAGCAGTGGTGAGGGAAAAATAGAAAATAATGGTGTATGGATGGGAGGGCAAAGGAGGCATAGAGGATAGGAGAGGCACATACAGAGAGGACTAGTCAGAAAGGCATCAGCCACAGAGGGAGAGAGGTGGAAAAGATGAAATCACAAGAAAAATCTTTAGTGTGAGTGTCTAATGGCCAGGCTGGAAAGGTTGGATTTAAACAAAAGGAGGGATTTGTAAACGTTCTGTTGCCCAAAGCAGCAGGAAATGCTTTCAGTAATGACCTCATTACTCACTTTGTTCTCACATAATAATTGCTATGATCACCATCATTTCTTAAAATCTCTGCACAGAACACTCTGTGCTGAAGCCTCATTTGTGAATTATGTATTCAGACATTTCTTCCAAGCATATTTTATGTAAAAAAAAAAGTATTGGATATTTACAGAAAATGTTATTGAAAATAGAAAGCACATATCTCACTGGAGCCTGAAGACATTCCATGCCAATACAACCACAATTCCCCTGTTTCCCCCCGCCCCCACCACCTACTCCCAATACTGTCCCCCCCGCCCCCCCTCCCCCCCGCACCCTCTCAATATTTCATTTGACTGGAGAACTGTACAGTGTGGTATTGAGTCACAAAGACCAGAAATATCCCAAGTTCGATCCCTGGTTGGTGCTAAGAAAGGCAAGCTCAGTCAGGGTAGGGCATAACACTTGATTTCAATGCCCCTTGTGCCAGGAGATGGCAGGGGCTATTCCGATCATGGATATGCCTCTCCAAGTCACTAACCAGCAACTCTCACCCCTTTCTGCGTGAACGCAAGATGTCAGATGAAGCCACGCTGATGATGTCCTCATGAAGAAACAAGCAGCCTAAAATACAGCAGTGAGGCTGGCACACATGCCCAGTTGGGTGATGTATAGAGAATGGCAGGGGCTTGTTGTGTTGTATTGAGGAGGAGAGGGGTGGCAGACCCACAGGAAGAATAAGATTAATTCCACATATTCCCCAAGTTAAATGAGTGAACACAGCCTTACACATGTGAGTTCAGTGACATTCATGATCCAATTCACCACAATGTTTGAAATAGAGTCCCAGGAAATGAGTTTGCCAACAGCTCTGGCCTGTAATTATATCACAGCCAGACTCGGAGCTCTGCGCTGTATTCAATTCAGTATCGTAGGCAAGGTTAACTGAAATGCTTGTTGACATTCCACTAAGATTAGCCTTCTTCGTTATCCCCACACAGATTTGTTTTCCTTTTCACTGCCGTGCTTCAGGCAGCTTGCCTGTGGTCCAGTCACAGTGTTTGTACCATCACAGGAAACTGCAAGGAGAGATGTTCAGCCCCTTTAATTGGCAGCTTGTGGCTCGTGTAGTGGTTTATGACCTCTGGAATACTGTCAAACGGTGGGCTGTTCTGGCCGAGAATGTACTTGCAGTCTTTTGTTTTGCTGAATTTCATATGCATGTATCCTTGGCTGCTTCTGCAGAGAAAAAGAAAGGTGCCAAAAATAAGGATGAATTAGAAGTTACAAATTAGGAGTGGGGCGAGGGTTATGAAGTGGTGGATAGCATCAGCTGAACAAGAAAAATCTACACCTTTCTTGTTGGTAAACTGAATAGCAATCCCAGAAACATTAAATATATGTACATTCAAACTGTGTTTGTCATCATTTCCAGTGCACTTTGAATTGTGGCTGAATTGACCTTTAGTATATTACAAAACAAGGCAATTTACACAAGAGCTGGTCACACATTTGGCCTGGAGCCTCCCTGATGTTGCTAGTGAAAGTGAAGGCCAGGGATAGCTTGTGATGTAAAACCTTTTGGAAATCATCCTCATCACTTGCTTTCCTAACTATTTTTGTGTCATCTACAGATAGTCCATTTACTTCTATCATCCAAGTCATTATCGTAGTTGTGGTCCCAGCACTGCTCCATGTAACACTCAACTAGCTACAGATTGCCATCTGTAAATTTGTCCTTTATCCCACATCTCTGGTTTCTAAGACAGGGACCATATTGGGCGTTTTTTGGAAACCTCTGTTATTCAATAGCCTGTTAACTCTTGCTATGAGTAACATTAACTTAGATGATTTTAGATTTGACACTGGTTATACATTAGACTCAGGATTAGAGTAGTGCTGGAAAAGCACAACAGGTCAGGCAGCATCCAAGGAGCAGGAAAATTGACATTTCAGGCAAAAGCCCTTCATCAGGAATAACATTCCCGATGAAGGGTTTTTGCCTGATTTTCCAGCTGCCTGACCTGCTGTGCTTTTCCAGCACTACTCTAATCTTGACTCTAATCTCCAGCATCTGCAGTACCCACTTTTGACTGGTTATACATTACCTGACTGAAGACAAAGTAAAGGACAATTGGTTAGCCAATTCTCTATACAGGCTAATGTATTACCCGCAACGCTCTTGTGAAGTAGGTAAAAACAAGGACTGCAGATGCTGGAAACCAGAGTCTAGATTAGAGTGGTGCTGGAAAAGCACAGCAGGTCAGGCAGCATCCGAGGAGTAGGAAAAATTGACGTTTCAGGCAAAAGCCCTTCAAATTGAATGCCTGGAGAAGGGGAAGGTCAGATTGGAGGAGGCTGGAAGATTTGTCCACTTTAGCTAGAGCGGTATGTGTCCAGGAAATCTCACACCAGAAAAGGCAGTCTGACATTAAAAGTTTCCCATTTGGGAAAGGAAAAGCTCAAACTCTTGGAGATAAGAATAAGTTTGGATCACTTAATGTCTACTTAAAGGGCAACATCGCTTCTGGCAGAAAGTGGGTTCTTCAGCTGTGTTAAATACTTTGTTCTGATTCTGTTTAAAGTATCAATGCTTTAGGATTTAGGCATTGGTTCATTTAATTTTTTTGTTCCAGTAAAAGTTTTAAAACATAAAATCTCCTCGTGTTGTCCACTATTAACTGGAAATTTGAATGTCTTTTCAAAATTATTGGTCTCTATGGAGATGATAACACTATGCATCAGGCATACTTGTAGGATATCTTCCCTCATTCACAAGAGGCATAAAACCATATAAAGTATAATAGCCCTTAGGGGGTCAATATCAAACTACTTGACCATTCTATTAACTCTACCAGTAGAGTCATAGAGGTATACAGCATGAAAACAGACCCTTCGGTCCAACCCATCCATGCCGACTAGATAGCCCAACCCAATCTAGTCCCACCTGCCAGCACCCGGCCCATGTCCCTCGAAACCTTTCCTATTCATATACCCATCCAAATGCCTTTTAAATGTTGCAATTGTACCAGCCTCCACCACTTCCTCTGGCAGCTCATTCCATATACGTACCACCCTCTGTGTGAAAAGGTTGCCTCTTAGGTCTCTTTTATATCTTCCTCCTCTCACCCTAAACCTATGCCCTCGAGTTCTGGATTCCCGACCCCAGGGAAAAGACTCTGTCTCTTTATCTTGTCCATGCCCCTCATAATTTTGTAACCTTCTATAAGGTCATCACTCAGTGTCCGATGCTCCTGGGAAAACAGCCCCAGAGTCCATTAAACCATTAGGGTACTATGGAAAAATTCCATTGTGTCACAGAGTCACAGAGATGTACCTTGCTGCCTTTTGGTATGGGTAGGTCCACCAGCTCATTGGCACCACTGTTTTGCCAAATAACAGTTTGTCAAAGTGGTGCTGGTCAGCATTACAGTTAAATGATATCATTCATCATTCTTCTGATTTTATTTTGTTGGCAATAAAGTCAAATAGATGGACAAGAAAGAAAAACATTGGATAAACTTATTTTGTAACCACAACTTCTTTCAATAATTAAAAAGTAATCATGCTGAGTTCCGAGCATGCGGGAAAGTGGCCCTGTACATATATAAGACAGCGACCATACTGAGTGTTTTTGGAAATTTCTATCATTCAATAGCTTATTAACTCTTGCCACTAATTCGGGAGGATATATAAAATAGCTGACTTTAAATTTGTAACTTGTTACACCTTGAAAACAATGTAAAGGAGAATTGTACCATGTGTAAAATGGGTGGCTAGTTTGGTACTGGTCATCGTCCAGAGTTAAAATTACCATTCAATCCACCCACACTTTCTGATCTTACTTGAAAAAGCACAGTCCCTAAATGGGTTGCTGAGAGTTATGTAACAGTCCTGAATTTCAGTCTCCATTGGTGGACTTGGTATAGGCTATATCTGCTTATATATGACTCCAATTAAGCAAAATAAAAACATTTGCAACTTCAAAACCAAAGTGCACAACAGTATTTCATTATTGTTGACTGGTATCAGAATTTAAAACAACAATAGTTCAAACTAAACTTGTGTAAACATGGACTTCATTGTAATTAAATTTCAATGACAATCAATCCTGAAATTCTATAAGTTTTATCATTAGGACCCTTATTACATGGAACCAGATTCAAAGTTTTACTGTACAATTGCTCACTTTATTCACCAATATACTCCATAGTGACTGCTGTCATATTGGGGGAAGGTGGCATCATCTCCACATTGGTAATGATTTGGTGAAGGGGACTCTCTGGGATTTGTAGAACGCAGACAATTATAATTTTTATTGATTTTAATTGGGATGCAATGCACAGTCCCCCAGTTGGGAGATCTAGTGGCTTTATCAGTTTAGAATGCGTTAAACACCTTGATGAGTTTCCACATGTATTAGACACCTGACTAACCAAAGGGAATTATTTCTAATGCTTTTCCCTTGCCATCTTTCATCTTGGTGGCAGGAGCAAGTATACAAAGTCACCATTTGTTGGCTTGAAAGCTGGCCTCATATATAATGGCTTGTAAGTTGCCTAGTACAACACTGCTTGTGCCAATAAACCGCCTCATCAATTTGGAAGGGTTACCATTGTATCTACATAAATTTATAACTGTTTTCCAGGCACAGAGAAGCAGTAATGAATGTCCAAAGGTGAGGTGATTAATACTTGCAGCTGCAACTGCTAATTTCTTCCTCCGATTACATATAAAGAAATAGAAAAAAAGGCCAACAATTGAAACATTACAGTGTTTGGAACCGCCTACCTACTGTGTGGTGCGACTTGTTTGAATATTTCTCTGTTGCAGTTGGTGAACAATGATATAAATATGTTGACTGAAGTGAAGGGGCAATCTGCTGTACATGGTATCTACAGAGAAATCACAACTGTTATAAAGGGACTGCATTTATGACTTTACTATAAAGAGCATTAAGTGGAAACCTTCCCCTGAGAATGCCCAAACTTGGCTGCAGTGAAGTGACCATAGATTTGAGTCAATCCACCTGCTCTGCTTTACCCCATCCAGTACAAGGGAAAATCCAATTTTGTGGAAATAGGAAAAAGGAATTATCAGTTGCAGCTGACAGTATTAATCACCTCATCTTGTGGCATTCACCACTGCTTACTGCTTCATTTGACCTTCTCTTCCACTCCTTTCACCCTTGATGATGGACTGGACTGTGAACATGTACCACTTCACCTGAAAAAGATTTCAATTCAAGAGAACTCAAATGCCTGCCCCATTCATTCTCTGAAGCAAAGCCTCCTTTACCCTTTAACGGAAGGGGACTATCATTTGTACTCAATATTCCTGGGCAACAAAGGTGCAAAATCAGGCACTAAATCCTACTGCAATACACTTTTGGAATACTGTGTTCAATTCTGCTCTCCCTGCTATAGAAAAGATGTTGTGAAACTAGAAAGGGTTCAGAAAAGAGTTACAAGCATGTTGCCAGGGTTGAGCTACAGAGAGAGGTTGAATAGGCTGAGGCTATTTTCCCTGGAGCGTCAGAGGCTGTGAGGTAACCTTATAGAGGTTTACAAAATCATGAGGGGTATAGATAGGGTAAAATGCCAAGGTGTTTTTCCCAGGGTAGGGGAGTCCAAAACTAAATGACATAGGTTTAAGTTGAGTGGGGGCATTTTCAGGCAGAGGATGGTATGTGTATGGAATGAACTGCCAAAAGTGGTGGAGGCTGGTATAATTACAACATTTAAAAGGCATATGGATGGGTATATGAATAGGAAGGGGATAGAAGGATATGGGCCAATTGCTGGCAAATGGGACCAGATCGGTTTAGGATATCTGGTCAGCATGGACAAGTTGGACTGAAGGGACAGTTCACGTGCTATACATCTTTATGACTCTAAACCTAATCTTATCCCACTTCTGACCAGCATTGAGTAATCCATATTGAAGAGCAGAGCACAAGGGTATATGGCATATTTTAAGATAGGATGGACTGAACAATGATCCATGATCAAGTAGCCTGACAGGACTCTCTGTCAAGATTGCCCTTGGGTGAGCTTACCTTAAAATATTGTCAGCTCTGGAACCACAACCTGGTATGAAACAGTGGGTTCAGAAAAAAAATGGCAATATTATTGATGCAAAGGAAGAAAATGAAATGTAACTGGAAAGTTAATGAATTATGAAGGCTAATGCTTTGGAAATTAAATGGATATTTATAGGATCTATAATTAAGCACCACAACTTGTGTCAAATTAAGTATTAGTCTGCCATTGATAGTTCAGTGAGGGTTCACTGCAAGTCTTATAAAGGATTAGTAACGAGCAGGGATTTAGAGATTCATTCTAAATAAACTTGTTAATGCCTGTCTCAATCAGCACACAGGGGATCTAGCTAGAGGAGCTTACTCACTTGTACATGGACCTTTATGATTGCTAGCTTTATTCCAATTATCTGGGATTTTATTGTGTGGGACAACCGGGTCTTAGTTGACAAAGAAAACATACCTATGCTTTGAATTTGATAACATTTTAAGATGAATAGTACAACAGTATTCCCTGCGCTTGTGAGGTTATTTGTGAGGATCATCCATTTAAAACTATAACTATAGAACAAGCAGAGGGGTTATGGCATGCAAAGATTTGAGGGAGGCATCATTACACTATTGATGGGAAGTTACATAGATATACGAAACAGAGGAAGATACAATGATCATGGGAAGGGTGCATAATGAAAGGAATAGTTTGGGTTGCAGTAGTTGAAAAACAACGGTTCACTAATGTCTTTAAGGGAGGGAAACTGCTGTCCTTACACGGTCTGATCTACATGTGACTCTAGACCCACAGCAATGTGGTTGACTTTTAACTGCTCTCTGGGCAATTAAGGGTGGGTTATAAATGCTGACATAGCCAGACACACCCATGTCTTTTGAATGAATAAAAAATCCCAGCATTTTCAAGAATTGTCCAATAACTTGTCTGCTGTAACTCATGTCAGTGACAACTCAATTAATGGCACTCATTCCTGTGAACCAGTTGGTCGTACTTAGAGTCAGAGAGATGTACAACATGGAAACAGACCCTTCAGTCCAACTTGTCCATGCCGACCAGATATCCTCAATTAATCTTGTCCCATTTGCCAGCACTTTGTCCATATCCCTCTAAGCCTTTCCTATTCATATATCCATCCAGACGCCCTTTAATGTTGTAATTATACCAGCCTCCACCCATTTCTCTGGTTGCTCATTCCATACACGCACTATCCTGTGCTTGAAAAAGTTGTCCCTTAGGTCCCTTTTAAATCTTTCCCCTCTCACTTTAAACCGATGCCCTCTATTTCTGGACTCCCCCACCCAAGGGAAACGACCTTGTTTACGTACCCTATCCAGGCCCCTCGTGATTTTATAAACCTCTATAAGTTCCATTTCAGGTGATGTTGTACTGAAAGTCCATTTGCCCTCTCAAGTGTTGTAATAATTCCCAAGTCAGAAGAGTACAGACATTCACTTTATATACCCTGGACAACATTTACCTCTCAAAATTCATTACTTAAATTATATGGTCATTTATTTAAATTCTGTTTTTGTTAGTTGCTGTGCAGCGATCAGCTACCCTGTTTCCTATATTACAATTTTTATAAATATTGTACGCAGGATGTGACATCACTGGCTGTTATTACCCAGCTCTAATTGCCCTTGATGACATGTTGCTTTCTTGAACCACTGCAATCCATTAGGTAGGAGATAAACCCACAGTGCAGCTAAGAAAGGAGTTCTAAGATTTTAACTCAGTGATAATGAAGCAAGGCTAATATATTGCCAATTTACAGTGGGATGTGACTTGGAGGGAAGCTTGTAGGAGCTGGTGTTTCCATGTATCAGCTGTGCTTGCCCTTCAAAGTGGTAGAGATCATGGGTTAAGAAGGTTCTATTCAAGGAGCCAAGATGAGTTACTGCAGTGCATCTTGTAGATGCAATCATAACTATATCTCCTAAGAGCTTCACTTGTTGCTAACCTCTGGAATGAACTCACGTCATTAAACATATTGTACAAACGCTTTTCCTATCTTCAAAGCACATTAGATAGATCATTGTAGAAACAGTAGGATGTATGGAAGGTCAGCATTGCTGGTCAGATTTGTCCATGTCAGGTGTATTGAGTTCTCTCATGCTACTGTCCTGGAACATTTCCACATTGACTTTGTAACATAAAACTAAATCAGTATTTTGTTGGAAATTAAAGCTAACTCTCTTAGTTAATTATAAGTTCACCATATTACACTGGAGGACAACAATATTGGGGAGGAGAGAGATGTAGTGGGAATGTTAATAGATGAGAAACCAAGAGCCACAGGATGATGTTCTGAGGCCTAACTATGGCAGATAGTGGAATCTGAAATCAATAACGTCTGGAATTAAAAGCTTAATGCCAATCATGTAGACACTATCAATGCTGCCAAAATCCACCTGGTTCACTAATGTCCCTAAGGAGAGAATTCTGTCTTCTTTACCTACTACAAAGGAACCCAAGAACAAGAGCAGGTCATACAGCTCTTGAGCCTGTGACCTTTGTCTTAAGAATTTATCTATCGCAGATTTAAAATTAGCAACTGATCTAGCATCTATTACCATTTGAGGAAGAGAGTTCCAAATATTTACCACCTTTTCTTTGTAGACGTGCTTCCTCACATTTCTCCTGAACTGTCTGGCCCTAATGCTCAGACTACGTTTCCTAGGTCTGGAATCGCCAACCAGTGGGAAATATTTTATCTTTATTACCCTGTCTTTTTCTATTAACATTTTGAAGACTTTGATCATATCACCCCTTAACCTTCTAAATTCAGAACAGGCCTATGCTGTGTATTCTTTCCTCACAACCTGAAATCCAGGTATCATTTTTGTAAAACTAGATTGTATCTCCTCTTAGGCCAATATATCCATTCTAAGGTGTGATGCCCAGATCTGCTCACAGTGGGGTCTAACCAGGGTCTTGTATCACTGTAGCCTAAATTTTGCACCCTTACACTCAAGTCCTTTGCTGGCTTTATAAAGGCCAACATTCCATTAGCTTTTTTGATTATTTTCTGCATCTGTTCATGGCATGGCCTACAAGTGACTCCAGACCTATAGCTCTGTGGTTGACTCTTAACTACCCTCTGGGCAATTAGGGATGGGCACTAGATACTGGTCTGGCCACCAACATCCACATCCTATGAACAAATATTTATTGGATAAACTAGAAACAGACACGGTTCTCTTAAATGGGTAAAAACAATGACTGCAGATGCTAGAAACCAGATTCTGGATTAGTGGTGCTGGAAGAGCACAGTAGTTCAGGCAGCATCCGAGAAACAGTAAAATCGATGTTTCGGGCAAAAGCCCTTCATCAGGAATAAAGGCAGAGAGCCTGAAGGGTGGAGAGATAAGCGAGAGGAGGGTGGGGGTGGGGAGAAAGTAGCATAGAGTACAATGGGTGAGTGGGGGAGGGGATGAAGGAGATAGGTCAGGGAGGAGGGTGGAGTGGATAGGTGGAAAAGAAGATAGGCAGGTAAGGCAAGTCATGGGGATAGTGCTGAGCTGGAAGTTTGGAACTAGAGTGAGGTGGTGGAAGGGGAAATGAGGAAGCTGTTGAAGTCCACATTGCTGCCTTGGGGTTGAAGTGTTCTGAGGCGGAAGACGAGGCGTTCTTCCTCCAGGCGTCTGATGGTGAGGGAGCGGCGGTGAAGGAGGCCCAGGACCTCCAAGTCCTCGGCAGAGTGGGAGGGGGAGTTGAAATGTTGGGCCACGGGGCAGTGTG
Organism: Chiloscyllium punctatum; assembly: GCF_047496795.1. Lineage (NCBI taxonomy): Eukaryota > Metazoa > Chordata > Chondrichthyes > Orectolobiformes > Hemiscylliidae > Chiloscyllium > Chiloscyllium punctatum. The sequence goes on along the minus strand of NC_092762.1, from coordinate 54,017,927 downwards.
GTTGATTGGTGCGGGTGTCCCGGAGATGTTCCCTAAAGCGCTCTGCTAGGGGACATCCAGTCTCTCCGGTTCTCTTAAATGACCGAATTATCAATTGAAGACCCGTGTGGAGTATAGAGTGGTTTTTGATTTCCTGGTTTGTGCCAAATTAGCTGATCTCAGTCAGGAGAATGTTCTATTAATTTAAAAATCCTGGATCAGGAAGCAGAGACAAAGAGCTCAGTCTTGATTTCTCTGTGCTAAACCTACCGAACAACACATGGGACAGCAGGGTTAATTGGAGCTGCGACTCTGACCTTCTAGGATACACAAGGAGAAATGTATCCAAATTTATCCCTTTGCAAAAGACAAGATATAAATTGGATAGACTGTCTGGTTATTTGCATTCTTGAGCAAGTTTAAGAAGCTGACCATAAATTGAATGAATTGAACGGGTAAGTATACGGTGGGCCATTCAAACCCAAATTTATGATAGTTGCTCCAAGCTATTCTGAATCATTCAACTACATAATGTCCAGGGATAACATTTTCAGTATCAGCTTTCCTTTTTTGTTTCTTAAATTGGTTTTGTTATGGTTTCCAAATGGCTATTACTCAATCGATGTGTAGTCCCGTTGCTTTAGACAGCTCAATCATGAATTCACTGCTCATCCAACACGTGTTAACCATGGTCCATAAAAAGGCCATGCTGGGAGCATTTTCCAATTCTGCAACACAGGGATTTTATCCAACACTCATATTGGAGCAGTATAAAAAGAAAGTGTATCGATTTTTTAGCAAAAACAGTGGAGAAGAATATATAATCTTGCTATGCAGGAGGGTGAAAACATATTTTTTGAAAATGTGACTCTTTCTTTGGCAGGGAAGAATCGTGCATGATGTGAATCTGAATTCTGCTGCTCCCAGTTCTTGCTCTGCAATTGTCTAACTTTATTTTCAAATTAAGAAATCTAAACCCTATTTTTAAACCATAGCTGCATGAGTGCTTGCTGTCAAAGAGAGCCCTCTCACACATGCCAATTACTTGCATTTAAAGTATTCTTGGAATCTTCTCTGCATTTATGAAACACAAGTGGCAGAGGGGAGGCAGAGAAAGAACAGCAGCTGGGGTTGAGAGCAAAGCAATCCCAGATACCGGTACAAAATAAATCATGTACCATTAATATTTAAATCTCTTCAACATTTCATGCATAGAATGTAATTGAACATTAGGTAAAATCAAGGATCATAGCTTACACAACAAGTCAATACCTCCTTGATCTTTCACTGTAATTATGTATTTTGCATTTCATAGGGTTTAATCTGAGTTTCCATTTTGACCTGTCAGCTCTTTCAGTTGCTCACTCAGCTTTTGCTAGATTTCAGAGGTGCTGTTCTTTAGTTAAGACATGAAAGTTGAGGTTTAGGTGGAGCTAAACATGGTATTTTGTTGAAGGGGAGCAGGGAGCTCTGGCCAGTACACTGCACACTTACCCCTTAAGTGCAGCAGACAAATATCAATTATCTGGTTATTGCCATTTCTCGGGACTTGCTGTACCTAAATTCGACTGTTGCATTTCCTACATATTAACAATGTCTTTGGCTGTGAAGCATTTTGGCACATCCTAAGGTCGTGAAAGACATTCCGTCAATTCAAACCCATTTTCCTGCTTTAACCATATGCTACACAGACCAGGAATGGCCTTTTATGCTCTATTAATGATTCACAACTAGGATTAGGGTGGGAGTATTATGGTTGTCCTCAGTGAGGTGGCAGAGAGAGACTAGACCTGAGGGAGATCATTAATGGTCAGGGCACAGCAGCTCAGCAGTTAGTATTGCTGCCTCACAGCGCCTGGAACCCGGGTTTGATTCGGGCTTTGTAGTGGCTGTGCAGAATTTGCACATTCTCTTGTGTCTGTGTGGATTTCCTCTGGCTGCTCCTCTTTCCTCCGACAGTCCAAAGATGTGCAGGTGAGGTGGATTGGCTCTGAAGCGACCAGGGATATGCAGTCAAGATAAGATTAGCCACAATAAATGGGGATAGGGTGCGATGTTCTTTGGAGGGCCAGTGTAGACTCGATGGGACTCTCTGCACTGTAGGGACTCTATGAATGGTAAAATAAAGTAAAAGCAGAAACATATGCTCTACTGACAATTGGAGTAGTGATGTTGCTGAGAGATGGGCCTTGGTCCAACAGCAGCATAGTCTCACAGCTGAAGAATAACTAACTATGGTATCTAAGAAATGGGTTGCTAATACTTGTGGTTTTTACACCCCAACAAGGAGGTGAATTGAGTTAGTTGAGTCTTTTATGACTGAAGCTATAATAAAATGTTTAAACTAACAACAAACAATAAGCAGCAGTGTAAATGAATATTGTGGAGATGGTAGTTATGCTTGAGCCTAAAATTGATGTTCAAATGCTCAGAGTATGGATGATACAATCTGTATTTAGAACAAGGCTTTGGACAGAAGTCGTGTCTAATGGAGCTGACTCAATGTACATCACTATAATTCAGCACGTAATTAGATTGCACACAGTCCCCCAAGTGTACACTTTTAATCATTAATCCTTCAATAAAAATACAGAAAACATAAACAATCTTTCCACTTCCCTCCCCCAACTCATCATCTCATTAGTGCATTGGTGTCACTCTGTAGAGTTATTACTACCCTTGGGGGAAATAGGAGGAGGAGAGAGTGAGTGGAGCGGTGAGAAGGATTTGATCTGACAAAAAAAAAGGGGTTTGTTGAGCTCAATATTTTGATCTTATTTTATACACTGTCCTATCCATACTGGCTGTAACCTCGGAGCAATTTCAGAAGTATTGTACAGCCAAGCATGGGTTAGCTCCTCATCCAATCAGACACTGACCTGATGTCTCGAAGCTGGTATTTCCTAACGGAGTTCGCTATTGGGAGCAGGGACACTGATGCTAACATGAACAGATGGTACAACTGGGTACTGAATGCATTTCAAGTTTAGCACTGTGTCAGGAAATGTACTTAGCAGTGGAACTATTTAGATGAATGACCGACAGTCTTGACTCACTCTTAACTCTATCAATGAAGATTCACTCAATTTATGAAAGTGGAAGGTGGAGCCTCATGAGAGATTTGATGGAAACAAAATTAGGCAACAACCTGGATTTCACAGTAATGTCACAGTGCAGAAGGAGGCCATTTGGCCCATCATGCCTGCACTTGCTCTACAAAAGGGGTGACACAGTGGCTCAGTGGTTAGCACTGCTGCTTCACAGGACCAGGGACCTGGGATCGATTCCAGTCTTGGGCGACTGTCTGTGTGGAGTTTGCACATTCTCCATGTGTCTGCGTGGGTTCCTCCCGGGTGCTCCGGTTTCCTCCCACAGGCCAGGTGAATTGGCCATGCTAAATTGCCCATAATGTTAGGTGCATTAGTCAGGGGTAAATACAGGGTAGGGGAATGCGTCTGGGTGGGTTACTCTTCAGAGGGTCGATGTGGACTTGTTGGGCTGAAGGGCCTGTTTCCACACTGTAGGAAATCTAATCTAGATCCAATGCCCAGCCTTTTCCCCAAATCCCTGCACACCATTATCATCCAAAACAATATCCAACATCCTCTTGAACGCCTCAATTGAACTTGCCTCCATCATATTTACTGGAATTTCTCCTCAAAGCCATTTGTGCTGGAAATGCACTGAAATTTAGACTAGGTGGTATGTCAATCTCATCAACAGGAACATACTTTCAAATTTCTTGTGAACTCACTTCAGAATTTGAAGTGGAAAACAAGCACGAATGCAGTGACATCAATATGTCAAAAAATGTTTGTTACTTTTAGCCGTGATACCTTTCCCTATGTCCCTCTGGCCTCTGTTGCTTCTCTGCCATTAATACACAGAGCAAAGGAATATGGCCACTGGGTATTGGGGTTGTCAACACTCCAGAATTGACATGGAATTAAAGATTAATTTGCTAGATGCTACTGCAAGCAAGCCAAGAAAGAAAATCATAAGGGCATTAAAAATTGATTTTCAATTCCTTTCTAACGCTTTTGTTCATTTATAAAACAAAATGGAAAAGTGAGAAAAATAAACTGTTTGACTGAGTGGGCCAGTCGGGAAATAATTAAACTTCTGGGAATGTACTGAACTAGAATCAGAAAAACTGCAGAGAAGACTTAGTCTTTCTCAGCACATGGGGGCAAGTGTCCTAGAAACAGAAACACATTGTAAAATGCCTTTGTGATGGAACGATTTCCTATGGTAAAAGGTGACTCAAGAATGCCAAGATGCTTCCATGTCGGTGGCACAGTGGTTAGCACTGCTGCCTCACAACACCAGGGACTCAGGCTTGATTCCAGCCTCAGTTCTCACGTTCTCCCTGTGTCTGCGTGGGTTTCTTCCCAGTGCTATGGTTTCATTCCACAGTCAAAAGATGTGAAGATTAGGTGAATTGGCCATGCTAAATTGTCCCATTGTTTCCAGGAATGTGCAGTGAAGGTGAATTAGGCATTGTAAATACAGTGTTATGGGAATAGGGCTGGGTCTGTGTGGGATGCTCTTCAGAAGATCAGTGCAGACCCGATGAGCCGAATGGCCTCTTTCTGCACTGTTGTGATTCTCTCTCTGATTTTATAATCCAGCCACTCACAATAGAAAAAAAACCTTGCACTTATGTAGCATTTTTCCTGACTGCTGGATGTCTCAAACACTTCGCGACAGACAAAAACACTGCAGATGCGGGAATCCAAGATAGACAAGGAGGCTGGAAGAACAAAGCAAGCCAGGCATCGTCAGGAGGTGGAGAAATCAACATTTTAGGTGTAACCCTTCTCCATTCCTGCTCCATTTCACAGCCAAGCAAATAGTTTTTGAAGTGTTGTCACTGCTTTCATGTAGGAATTGGGGCAGCCAATTTGGAATTCACAAACGACAACAATCTATTTTCTTGAGATGCTGTGGGATAAATGTTGGCCAGGACTCGAGAGGTTGAAAGGCCTGGCTTGTGCTGTATGATTTTACGTCACTTGGAATAATTCCCAAAATTCCTCTATGAAATGGTGCTGTGGCTCTTTTACATCCACTTAGGAGAGTAGCGGGAACCTCAGTTTGAAAGCTGGCAGCTCCTTCAGTACTTTTCTAGCGTCACAGCCCTGGCATTTGAGCCTGGGCCTTGAATCCAGAACATGGTGATTCAGAGACAAGTCTGTTACCACTGAGCCACAGCAGACAGTCAATCAAGCTGAATTTGCTGAGTTTCAGCTACAGAAGCAGCAGATATAAATGTGCCAATGGAGAGTGGATTTCTAGATTTGGCAGAAACTCAATCCCTTCCTGCCATCACCTCTACCTAGCAATAATGATACCATCTGCCACCTTCCTGAAGTACCACTTATAATACAGTAGAAATGATGCCAAAGGGATCCTTCAAAATGACCAAATTAAAAAGTAGGTTACAGAGGAGCTGTTCCCATTCCAACAGAATGGAAGCAGACTCTTGGTATCTGAACAACTGGAGGCTGATGAAAAATCATTTTATTATGAACCCAAGCCATTGGGATAAGATCAATAGGGGTTAAGCAGATGGTGCACGTTACTTCAGCATGTGCAGTAAACCATCTGCAAGAATTAAGAAAGACTTGGCATTTATGTGGCATCAGAGAGAAGCTAGTTGACTAGGAGGGATTTGCAATAAGCAGCTTTGTGCAATATTCATAAGCTGGCGTTTCTGAAAGCTCTAACCTTAGGGATGGACAGCAGTGGACCAGACCTTTCATGTGAGCAATCTCCTGGCCTGAGTGGTGACAGCTGAAAGCTAAAGTGAATGAATCAGTCCGTAGAACAACAGGAGGCATGAAGCCATATTTGCCTTCCAGTTATTGTCTCCCCTGGGGAAAGGGGAATGCTGCAACCGTAACCCATGGACCTAGAAGGTGCGAAGGTAGATAGAGTCATAGAGATGTACAGCATGGAAACAGACCCTTCGGTCTAACCTGTCCATGCTGACCAGATATTCCAACCCAATCTAGTCCCACCTGCCAGCACCCGGCCCATATCCCTCCAAATGCTTCCTACTAATATACCCATCCAAATGCCTCTTAAATGTTGCAATTGTATCAGCCTCCACCACTTCCTCTGGCAGCTCATTCCATAAACGTACCACCCTCTGCATGAAAAAGTTGCCCCTTAGGTCTCTTTTATATCATTCCCCTGTCACCGTAAACTTATGCCCTCTAGTTCTGGACTCCCCCACTCCCCGAGAAAAGACTTTGTCTATTTATGCTGTCCATGTTCCTCATAATTTTGTAAACCTCTATAATGTCACCCTTCAGCCTCCGATGCTCCAAGGAAAACAGCCCCAGCTTGTTCAGCCTCTCCGTATAGCTCAAATCCTCATTCGTTGTGTGTAGGCAAAACAACCATTTGAATCTCACAATTTGACACTTATAATGACAAAACCTACTTTGACTTTAGTTCCCATGGAACGACATAGGCTGAAGTTAACCATTCAATGTGAAAGGATATATGACAGTTTCCCATTCCAGTGGCTTCCTACACAGTTTGTCTGGCACACAAGAGCAACAACTCACCTTCATGCTTATGTAGCATTTTAGCTGTGACTTAATGGGTAACACACTTAGGTGTAATCAAATCCCATAATTTGAACATAAAAACCAGAGTTGGCACTCCAGTGAAGTGGGGTGAATTTGCCCCCAGCTGGACATTTATACCCAAGCAGCGATGCTTATAGTATTTCCCATAACATAAAAAACTGAGCATGGACATTGTGGTATTGAAGACTGCAACAGACATTTATTACAACTGACAAACATTACATTCCCCAGGCACATAAGTGTCTGGACAAATATTAAACTATTCAGTCACAAGAGATGAGTATGCTTCCAGAGGCCTATCATGCTTCAAGTGATCAGAATTAAGATGCAGCATAACATCTTTATAACTTCAGGTAATCTATTATGATGCAGTGATAATATCATGAGTATCTTTAAAGGCAGACTGACTGTGAGACATAATGCACCATGACGGATGGAGGAAATATCCGTAGGCAGATATAAAATAATTCATGTCACTATTCCAAAGCTGCATAGTTATCTCAACTATCTTAGCTGATACTTATCCCTTAATCAACATCACAGAAACAGAAAAGTGAGAATGATGTCTGATCTGTTAATGCCGTTTGCTTATGCTATCTTTAGATGCCCTCCTCAGTTTTTTTCCTCCTTTGTGTAAGATTTGACCCTTACTAGATTTTGATTCCTCTTATACTTAACGAATTTTGCCACTCATTCATACCTGTGTGGTTCCTTTATACTTATTAAAGTACTAACAGTCAAGGCCATTGGCAGCAAGGGCAACTTGCTTAAATATCTCGATGGTCACTTCCCCAATTGAGTTAGATCAAAGTGGGGAACAGTGAAACAGAATGCTGTCCCTGTTGCTGAATGGGAAAGTGATATTCGAGAGACATGGTAGGTTTATTGCTGACCAAGATGGTCAACCTCACAGACTATCAGGCGTATCCAAGAACAATCAGTTACTTTACAGGTGCCACCATAAGCGTAAACATAGTAGAACATGATAGATTCATTAAAAATAAATAGGTTCTTCAAATTTTTTTTCAAAAACTTTAAATTACTAATCCATTCATGGTGGAAGATACTTCAAACATCCCATTAATGTTAAAGAATCATAGCAGCCCTACAGTGTAGAAGCAAGCCATTTGGCCCATCAAGTCCACACCAACCCTCCAAAGTGTATCCCACCCAAATCCATCCCCATCCATGTTACCCCGCATTTCCCATGGTTAACCCACCCAGTCTACACATCACTGAACACTATGGGCAATTTAGTGTGACCAATTCACCTCACCTACACATCTTTGGACAGTGGGAGGAGAGGAAACACACTCAGACACAGGGAAAATGTGCAAACTCCACACTGACAGTCGCCCAAGGATGGAATTGAACACAGATCTCTGGTGCAGAGAGGTAGCAGTGCTAACCACTGAGCCATCATGCCAACTTATCCAAGGGAGGAATTAATGGCCTCACCAACACTAAGAAAGTAACATTGAACAAACTAATGGGGTAAAGTTCATGGTTTATTCTGTGTGCTTACATAGTAGGATCCTAAAAGGCATAGCTGTACAGATAGTGGATCCAAAAATCATTGGATTATGGAGAAGTGCTAGAGGATTGGAAGTTTGCTCATGTGACACCCTTAGTCAAAGAGAGAGAGAGGCTAAAAGTTGGTAACTATAGGCCAATTAGCCTAACATCTACTGTTGGAAAAATATCAGAATAAATTATTAAGGAAGTAAAAGAACATCATTTTTGAGGAAGACTCAATCAGAGTGGATAAAGGGGAACCAGTAGATATTTTGTATTTGAACTTCTAAAATGATTTTGACAAGATTAAGTCTAAAGATAAGAATCAGGGTGAATGCTGAGAGGATATTTTCCTTCATGGGAGAGTCTAGGATTAGAGAGCATAGTCTCAGAATAAAGGACGCCAATTTGAGATGCGAATTTCTTCTCGGAGGGTTGTGAATGTTTGGAACTCCTTACCACAAAGTCTTTGTGTATATTTAAGGCTGAGATGGAGAGATTCTAGATCAGTAGGGAAAATCGAGGCTTACAGGGAAAATGCAGGGAAGTGGACATGAGAAATGTCAGATCCGCCATGATTCTATTGAATAGTACAGCAGGCTCAAAGGGCTGAATGGCCTTATTGTTTTAATGACTAAAATATAGTTCTAGAGAAATTTAGAAGGACTTATTGATGGAAAGGAGTCATCCAAGTGAGTAATGAAGAGACCAATTGCTTTCCAATTGGCACTGAGAGGATGGATACATTAACAACTGATGTGATGACATCCTCTGGAGTATATCAAACCAGAGAGTTCGTAATCTTAAACCCTGACCCCTTCCTGGCAGTTGTGTAATATGAGACACAAGCCATGGCCTGAAGAGGGAGGGTGGGGAGGTGGTAGAGAAGGAGGGGTTGAGTATTGTAGAATTGGAAGCTATTCAAACCCATTACTTGTGACTGATCTTTCCCACTATTGCTCCTCCTTAGGAATAATCATACCGTCCAAAGCCATGAGCATTGAACATGATCACAGTGGAAGCTACCATAAATGCAAACCCATGTTCACTCAGCTGCTAGGAGAAGGCTTGTAGTTGAAGTATATATACCACAAAATGATCAAATTACAGCCGTCACAAATTATGCTGAGTGTAGAATCATTACAGCACGGATTTGAGGCCAAACAGACAATTGAATCCGTGCTGATTTCCCATTTCATGGCATCAAATTTTTCGCAGCATGGAGACCTCCTGAAGATGTTCAATGAAAGGTAAACCTGAGGACTTGCCTACTGTCACTTTTAAGAGAGAGTTGTTTTCTCAGTTGGTGCTTCTTGAAGGTCAGTCCAGCAAGTGTTTGGAAGCTATATCTGACACCACTCTATATTTCAGTGACCGATAGAGCCCATAGGGTTCATTGCAAGTGCCAATTAGTTTTATGATCCTCACTTATCGTGGGTAAGCTATGTTAATGCTAAAATGGACTGCTCTGTGGGGAACCAGCATGGACTTGATGGACCAAATGGGTTTATTTTGCGCTGTAAATAACTTTATGACTAAAACCAATTATCTGCTCATTTACTTTACTGCTTTTTGTGGAAACTTGCTGTGTTCAAAGAGACTGTGCCATTTCCTACATTACAATAGTGGCTGCACTTCATTGACTGTAGAGCACTTTGAGATATCCTGAAGTTGCGAAAGGTGTTATATAAATGCAGATATTTCTTTACAGGGAATAAAACCTAAACATCAGACACACTGCACAGAGGTTACTGATAAATCAAGAAAATAGCAATACAAGCACTGTATTTTTTATATCCAATACAGGAAACAACTCATTCGAGAAGATATTGTCTGTGGTACAAAGGGAAAAATTATCCCAATTCTGTACTCGATAAACAACATTAAAATAATTATTTTGCATTCTAAAGCATTGAAAAGACCAATCTACATCTGTAGAAGTCCATCACAGGTATAGTGCTTGTAAATGTTTTGTGTTTTCATACACTTAAGGGAATTCCTGTAACTCTCAGACAAACATTATCTCATAGCTACATGGTGCCTTTGAAGATGTGCTGACATACACACATCACTAGTAAATACAGAGACTGACTCCACAGGCAGATCATTTCCTGACACCAACTGCTGATGTTCAGTATTCCTGGATCAGGTCAGTGATACAAGATTTCTCACATGTTTTTAAGATTCTTTTCTAGGCTGTAGGAGTCACTAGCTAGGACAACATTTATTATCTGTCCTTTTGAGAGGGTGACCTTCTTGATCCACTGCAGTGTATTGTGTGTATGTGCACCCTCAGTGCTATTAGGGAGGGATTTTCACCGGTGATAATGAAGAAATGCAACACAGTTCCAAGTCAGGATGGTATGTGGCTTGGAGGGGTAGTTGTAGGTGGCGGTGCTCCCATGTGTCTGTTGCCTGTGTCCTTCTACAGGGCAGAGGATGAACGCTTGAAAGATACTGTCAGAGTAGCCTTGGTGAATTGATGCAGTACATCTTGGAGATGATATACACCACTACCATGGTGCATTCGGAATGGATGGAGTAAATATTGAAGGTGGTGAACATGGTGTCAGTCAAGTGGCCTGCTTTGTCATGGACGGTGTCAAATTTCTTGAGTGCTGTTTGAGCTATACTTAACTATGGACCTTGCACAGCTATTGAGCAAAGTCTGAGATCCAGGACTAAAGACACGAAGCTCAAATTTTGAGCAATTCACACACTACATGATACTTGAGCACTAGGTACTCTTGTAAACTAATTGAGGTGAAATTTGGTCATTTCAACCCTTGTCTCCAATGACAACGTGTCAACGTAAATTTAGCTGCTGGTGTTGGTCACACATTGTGTTCAGAATTCTATTGGAGCTATGGGACACCATTCCATATTAGCCAGTAATTTGGTTCTCACATGAACAGGCTTTACAAATCCTTCACAAAATAATGGAGGTCATGACAAAAACAAGCATCTTTGAACATAATGAAAATGTCTCAAGGCAATTCACAAAGGCTTTATTAGACAACATTTGACATGCCATGTAAACTGACATTAGGAACAGTGACTAACTGCTGAGCCAAAGAGCTAGGATTTGAGAGAGTGACTTAAAAGAAGCGAAACAAGCACAGAGAATGTTGGAAAAACTCAGCAGGTCTGAAAGCATTTGTGGAGAGCAAAACAGGACTTAAATGTTGAGCCTGGTACGATTCTTCTTCCACTCAAAACATTAACTCTGTTTCTCTCTCCACAGGTGCTGCCAGACCTGCTGTGCCCTCCAGCATTTTTTGTGATTCCTAGCATCCACAGTATTTTGCATTTACTTAAAAGAGAGTGAGTTGGAAATTGCAACCATTACAAATGGGAATTTCTAAGTTTAGGGCATTGGCTGCTGACACAATGCCCAACAATGATGCTGCATTGAAAACTGTGGCTACATGAGGTCAGAACCCTAGGAGCACTGATATCTCAGAGAGTTGTAAGTCTATATGGGGACTTCAGAGATAGGGGTAAGGAGAGACTATTTATTAATTACAAGAGTGAGAATTTAAAAAACAATGTAATTTCCTAACTGTGTTGCCATGGAGATTATGGTTTGTGATGAATTTCCAGAGAATGGAGCTTACCATAATAATACCAACTGTCAACATACCAAAGCTGAATGAGATTCACTCTGGCCACCGTAACTCTGCATTGGTCACTAATTACTCATGGTAATGTGGAACCTAATTACTCTGGATGAATCATAGAATGCCTACAGTGCAGTAGCAGGCCATTTGTCCACACCAACCCTCCTAACAGCATCCCAGCCAGGCCCACCCAGTCTCTGTAAAACCGCATTTCCCATGGCTAATCCTCCTAGCCTGCACAACCTGGCACTCTATGGGACAATTTAGTACGGCCAATCCACCTAACCTGCCTGCCTTTAGACATGGAGAGAACATGCAATCTCCTCAGACAGACATCTGTGGCTGGAGCTGAACCTGGGCCCCTGGTGCTGTGAGCCACCATTTTACTTGAAATATGAAATGGAAGCAGAAAATGCTGCAGCAGAACAAGCAGTATCAGTTACCAGAAAATAGGGTTAATATTACAGGGTAGACTTTTCATTAAAAGTGGGAGAAATGAGAGACGTTACATTTTCAGCAAGTGAAAGGGTGCGGGGGTTGGAAGAAGCGCAAAAGGCAGAGTCTGTGTGTTGGGGTGATAAGATTAAATGACAAAAGTGCATCCGGTACAAAGCTAAAATGTGGTAATAGGATAAGGAACACAGCAAAAGATGCGTCTCAGTGTTCATCATTACAGACCTGGCACAGAAGCTCTCTCTCTCCACAGATGCTGTCAGAGCTGTTGCATATTTTCAGCATTACTTCATGAATCACTTTCCGATTGCTTGGTTTCAATGGGTTTTTTTTTAAAATAGAGCATGCTTTATTGTGTAAATCACAGAAAATAAATTCATTTTTCTCTCCCACTGTTGCCTGTTGACATTACCAACTGTAAAATAAACAAATGCCTTGCTTCAATGAACCTGATCCTTACTCATTTTTCTTTTGAACAGCAGCTGTTTTATTTCAGGGCTGCTGTCCCCTGGCTGCTTCAGTAAAAACCATTGATGCAACAGTCTCAGACCCTCTACATGCAGGAAAATTCCAGAGAACTCTGTCAGCAAAAACAAAACACGCCAGTGTGTCGCTCACAAGAAAATTATAGGGGATTTTGGAAATGAGTTATAAAACGTCAACCCATGTGGGTCAGAGTTATCTGAGGAGGGCTAAGAGAAGTGTGGGCAACACTGTGGCATAGTGGTTAGCACTGCTGCCTCACAGCACCAGAGACCCGGGTTCAATTCCTGCCTCAGGCGACTAACTGTGTGGAGTTTGCACATTCTCCCTGTGTCTGCGTGGGTTTCCCCCAGGTGCTCTGGTTTCCTCCCACAGTCCAAAGATGTGCAGGTTAGATGAATTGGTCATGCTAAATTGCCCGTAGTGTTAGGTGAAGGGGTAAATGTATGGGCGGGTTGCCGCTTCGGCAGGTCGGTGTGGACTTGTTGGGCTGAAGGGCCTGTTTCCACACTGTAAGTAATCTAATCTAATCTAAAAAACTACAGACTGGGAAGGATGACGATGAGGAGCAGGTGGATGTTTATATAAAGTCATAGAGTTATACAGCATGGAAACAGACCCTTCAGTCCAACTTGTCCATGTCAACCAGATACCTTAAACTGATCCAGGCCCACTTGCCAGCATTTGGCACGTATCTCTCTAAACCCGTATTCATGTAACTATCAATATGCCTTTTTAATGTCATCATTGTACCCACCTCCACCACCTCCTCTGGCAGCTCATTCCATTTACAGAGGAACCCTGATTATCCGAATTTCAGATTATCTGACAAGATCACAAGGTCTTGATGCTCGGCTAAACTATGTTATACAGCATTCAATTATCCGGAATTCAATTAACTGAAATTAACTGCCCGCCTGTGTCCTTCAGATAATCAAGACTCCTCTGTACTGTAGAACCTCAATTATCTGAACGAGATAGGCAGGGAGTCTTTTGTTCGGATAACCGATCTGATCGTAAACATGTGGTATGTTATGAGTGCTGGTTATCTTTCCTGGTTACATTTTTCAGTATCTGACATACACACCACAATGACGTTTAACTGATAACTGAATGCTGAGATACCTAATGCCATTTTTACAGGACCTTGAGATCTCGTTCGGATAATTCGAAATTCAGAAAATTGATGTTCGGATAATTAAGTTGTACTGTACGCACCGCCCTCTGTGTGAAAAAGTTTAAAAGGCCCTTAGGTCCCTTTTAAATTTTTCCCCATGCTCTCTAGTTTTGGACTCCCCTAGCCTGGGGATAAGACATTGGCTGTTCACCCTATCCTTGCTCCTCCTGATTTTATCAACATCTATAAAGTCACCCTCAACCTCTGATGCTCCAGGGAAAACAGCCCCTACCCTATTCAGCCTCTCTCTATAGCTCAAACCCTTTAATGCCGGCAACATCCTTGTAAATCTTTTTTGAACCCTTTCAGATTTAAAAACATCTTTCCTATAGCAGACAGAATAGGATTGAATACATTATTCTAAAAATGGCCTCATCAAAATATCTTACAAAAATACAACACCTCATATTTATCAAAATTAAATTCCGCTTGCCATTCCTCAGCTCATTGGCCCATTTGATCAAGGTCCTGTTGTACTCTGAGCTAACCTTCTTCACTGTCACTACACCATCAATTTTGGTGTTGTCTGCAAGCTTATTAACCATACCTCCTAGATTCACATTTATATAAATGACAAAAAGCAGTGGAGCCAGCATCGGTCCTTGCAGCCTCCAGTCTGAAAAAAAAACATCCACCACCAATCTCTGTATCCTACCTTCAAGCTAATTTAGTATCCAATTGGTTAGTTTCTCCTGGATTCCATGTATTCTAACCTTGTTAACCAGTCTGCCGTGCGGAACCTTGTCAAACACCTTTTCGACGATGTCTATCGCCCTGCCTTCATCAGTCTTTTTTGGTAATTCCTCGAAAACTTCAATCAAGTTAATTAGACCCCCCCTATCCACTGATACACAATTACAGGGCTTCAACAGTTAACAGCACCTTCGAGTGTCAAAGGCCAGTCTTCCATTCAGTCAAATACAGCAGAGGTTCTGTCTCTGCTGCCTCAGATACAGCAATTTGGTGCTATAGTAATATAGGCACTGCTGTATAAAACACAAAACCATTACAGGACTGGTGCAGGTAAAGTTTCTAACTCCCGAGGATTATCATGGAGCCTCCAAGAATTAAAGATTAATCATACCATTGTCATTACCACAAAAATCATTCATAAGACTGTAAGATGTAGGAGCAGAATTAGGGCATTTGGTGCATTGAGCCTATTCTGTCATTTGATTGCGGCTGATATGTTTTCCAATCCCACCTTCTCCCCGTAATCCTTGATTACTTACTCATCAATCTATCTCTGTCTTAAAGACACTGAAAGACTTGTGGTGTAGTGACAGATACACAGCCTTCTGCAATGATTATTTCCACGATTCACAACCCTTTCACTGAAGACATTCCTTCTCACCTCATTTCTAAAGAGACATCCTTTCATTCTGAGGCTGTGCCTTTTGGGTCATAGTCTCTCCTAATTGTGGACACATCTCCTTGATCCAGGCCTCTTCATTCTACCCTCCAGATACCATTCACTTAAAACAAGTGGCTCATTTTCACTGATTATTTGCAAAGCAATGGAGACAGGAGCCGAGGAGGACTGCAGTAGGGTCAGGGAACCCTAACCCAGTTTGACTGGATGAGGAGAGGGGGCTGGCATATTTGTACAAGGCCATGTGATGAAATCTCCAGGAATCTGTGGATCACATGACCCGACCTGAGTGATAGTCCACAATCAAGAGTGCTTGACTTATCCTTCCTTAACGAGGCCACTGCAGCCTTCAGTAATGCTTCTAGACTTGCTCCAGATTGAGAGTACTTGTAGAGGCATAGAATGGTTAAACATTAGGAGACTATTTAGCCTTACTCATTGCTAGAGCAGTGTTGCTGGTCCCACTCACCATCCTTTTGCCTTAGCTCTGCCAATCATTTTGTTTCCTGCAGATGCTTGTCTAATTTCCTTTTGAAAGCCAAGTTTGAACCTGCCGCCTCCACACTGTCAGGATCTGAATTCCTAACTTGTTATGTTACAAGGTCTTCCTCATGTCACCTACGTTACATTTATCGAGTAAGCGTTTCTGAATTAGGGGAAACATGCCAACTGGTTCTCTCACCTTTGTGCGTAACCAAAGGCGATTCTGGATAATGCTGCTGGGTCTTGCCATTTAATGAGGGAAGTTGATTGTTATTGGAGGGGACCATCATTTTCTTAGATGTGTAGTCATTTAAAATAAAGCGCATGGCTGATATAGGGAGAATCATGTGATTATCTGCATTCCAGGAATTTAAAGCTGCCTAGGCTCTCTCTCTGAGGCAAGGTTGGCAAGAATTTGTGGAATAATATGCAAAAGGCAAACAGGGAGAAAAGCTAGATGAGCGATGACAATGGAAAATGAGACACCCACTTAAGAATGGTTGTGGAGAGTGATGTAATGTCTCTCTCAGGCCTTGTAAGTACTCCATGATTCATTCCCGCCAGAGGCCCACATATAGCTGGATGCGCAATGACCTAATCTCTACTTATTCATTTGTAAACCTGTACCATATATTAACCTTGCCATACTCAGCAGATGGATGCTAAAATGCTTCTATTTCAAATTGTTCATTCATCCTCAAGGCAACACAGATGAACTAGCTTTTGGGATAAGCCAATGATGTGTTAAAAGTACATGCTGCCCCCTAATTAACCAAAAGATGACTTTGAAATTTAATGTTAACAGATACAGCTGATTTTTTTTGAGTTGGGAAATCTCCCTCCCATACCACCCTTCTTACTGACCTGAATATTGATTCAAGTAATTAACTGTGATATTTCTTGATACCACCCACAGCTATATGGCAGCCAGCTACTTTAGCAACAATATAGTTTCTGGAAAAACCCAGCTTGTCTCCATGTGAGAAACCTACCTGCAGATAATTGCTAAATGAAGGAACATGCTTGTTCCAACCTGGGGTTGAAGATCCATAACAAAATGTTCAAATGGGTTGGAATAAGGATGGAGAAAGTGAGGACTGCAGATGCTGGAGATCAGAGCTGAAAATGTGTTGCTGGAAAAGCGCAGCAGGTTAGGCAGCATCCAAGGAAGAAGGGCTTATGCCTGAAACGTCAATTCTCCTGTTCCTTGGATGCTGCCTGACCTGCTGCGCTTTTCCAGCAACACATTTTCAGCTGGAATAAGGAAGGGCCAACAGCCCCATAATTTCTGGTTTAACAAAGAAATGCTTCACTTGGATTAAACACAGGAACATAGAAAACAGGTGCAGGAATAGGCCATTTGGCCCTTCAAGCCTGCCCCATCATTCAACTTGAACCCAACTGGTCATCCAACCCAGTACCCTGTTCCTGCTTTTGCCCAATACCCTTTGATCCCTTTAGCCTCAAGAAGTCCACATTTCAAAAAGGGAAGTGCTGGATGTCTTAAAAAAAAACATAGAGGTTGATAAATCTCCACAACCTGATCAAAAATATTCCAAATGTTGTGGGAAGTTAGGAAAGAAATTGAGGGCCCCCTAGCAGCCCCTAGCATTTGTATTAACTACAGCCATGGTTGAGGTGCTGGAGGACTGGAGGGTGGCCAATGTTATGCCTTTATTTAAGAAAGGCTGTAAGGAGAAGCTTGAAAACTATTGACCAGTGAGACTGACATCAGTGGTGGGTCAGATGTTAGCGGGGATTCTGAGAGTTAGGATTTACATGCATTTGGAGAGGCAAGGACTGATAAGAGATAGTCAGCATGGCTTTGTGTGAGGGAAGTTGTATTTGACAAGGTTGATTGACTTCTTGTGGATGTAACCAAAAAGATTCATGAGAGCAGAGCAGTAGACATCGTCTACTTTTACTTTAGTAAAGCGTTTGACAAGGTTCCACATGGTAGACTGATTAATAAAGTTAGATCACATGGGATTGAGGGGGAGCTTCCCAATTGGATACAAAATTGGCTTGATGGTAAGAGACAGAGGTGGTAGTTGGGGGGTTGTTTTTCAGACTGGAGGCCTGTGACCAGCGGTGTTCTGCAGGGATCAGTGCTGGGTCCACTGTTGCTTGTCACTTACATAAATGATTTGAGAGAGAATTTATAAGGCATGGTTCATAAACTTGTGGATGACACCAAAATTGCTGGTAGAGTCGATAGTGAAGAAGGCTATCTAAGATTACAAAGGGATCTTGAACAATTAGACCAATGGGTTGAGGTGTGGCAGATGGAATTTAAAGACATACAGTTAGTAAGTTTGCAGATGACACCAAAATTGGAGGTGTAGTGGATAGTGAAGAAGGTTACCTTAGATTACAACAGGATCTTGATCAGATGGGCCAATGGGCCGAGAAGTGACAGATGGAGTTGAATTCAGATAAATGCGAGGTGCTGCATTTTGGGAAAGCAAATCTTAGCAGGACTTATACACTTAATGGTAAGGTCCTAGAGAGTGTTGCTGAACAAAGAGACCTTGAAGTACAAGTTTGTAGCTCCTTGAAAGTGGAGTCGCAGGTAGATAGGATAACGAAGAAGGCATTTGGTATGCTTTCCTTTATTGGTCAGAGAATTGAGTACAAGAGTTGGGAGGTCATGTTGTGGCTGTACAGGACATTGGTTAGGCCACTGTTGGAATATTGCATGCAATTCTGGTCTCCTTCCTATCGGAAAAATGTTGTAAAACTTGAAAGGGTTCAGAAAAGATTTACAAGGATGTTGCCAGGAGGATTTGAGCTACAGGGAGAAGCTGAACAGGCTGGGGCTGTTTTCCCTGGAGCGTCAGAGGCTGAGAAGTGACTTTATAGAGGTTTACAAAATCATGAGAGGCATGGATAGGATAAATAGACAAAGTCTTTTCCCTGTGGTTAGGGAGTCCAGAAGTAGAGGGCATAGGTTTACGGTGAGAGGGGAAAGATATAAAAGAGAGCTAAGGGGCAACATTTTCACACTGAGGGTGGTAGGTGTATGGAATGAGCTGCCAAAGGAAGTGGTGGAGGCTGGTACAATTGCAATATTTAAAAGGCATTTGGATGGGTATATGAATAGGAAGGGTTTGGAGGGAAATGGGTGGGTGCTGGCAGGTGGGAATAGATTGGGTTGGGATATCTGGTCAGCATGGACGGGTTGGACCGAAGGGTCTGTTTCCATGTTGTACATCTCTATGACTATATGATTTGGATAAATATGAGATACTGTATTGCATTTTGGTAAAATGATAGGGCCCTGGGTAGTGCTGTCAACCAAGGGGTTCAGATACATAATTCTTTGAAAGTTGCATCATAGGTAGACAAAGTGAGTAAGAAGGTATTTAGCACACTTGCCTTCATTGTTCAGACCTTTGATAAAGGAGTTGAGGATAGGATGGGACATCATATTGAGGTTGTACAGGATGTTGGTGTACAGAATACTGTGTACAGTTCTGGTTGCTCTGCTATAGGAAAGATACTATTGCATTGGAGAAGGTTCAGAAAAGATTGACTAGAATTTTCCCATGACTGGAGGGTTTGAGTTATAAGGAGAGGCTGGATAGGCTGGGACTTCTTTTTACTGGATTTAGGTGGTTAAGGGGTGACCTTTTAGAGGTGTGGGATATAGGTAAATTAATGTTACTTCTGCAATTCTGCAATTTCATTTTACAAAATGAACTCACACCAGTGTGTAATTATTTTAGCCAAGAGCTGAGTCAACAAGAATGGAAACGATGTGGAGGAAATATATAATTGTTTTTGTATTAGCTAAAACTGTATGTCAGAAGGTAGACATTACGGGCAAATAGATAAGATGTTGTGAGGGGATGAAGTTAAGCTAGTTACGCCTGTACAAACAGTAGGTATAAACATCTGCTTCCCACTTTTACAAAAACACAGGAACAAACCCCAATTAAAAGGGTCATAGGGATCAGAACAGCCTCGGGAAAGCCACAGATGAAGGGGGTAGATAATGATGAAGAAAGAATATGCCTAACAATGACCTACAGCAGGATGAGGTCAAACAGCCTTGTGAGGCCAGAAATAAGCATTTTGTCACAGACAAGGCCGGATAAGGCAAGAGATAAACAGGGGTAATGGGGGCCGGTCTTAGGGAAGTGGACGATGTAAGCAGGGGAGGAGCAATGTAAAACAAAAGACATCAAATCATATAAATATTATGTATGAATTGAACTTGGTGTGTGTATGTCCTCTACCTTATAGGCACTGGACATCTCACCCACTTGCAAGTGTAAAATAAAGGACACTGCTGATTCAGATTTTGTCTCGGACTGCAATTATTGAGGTGTGTGAGCTTTGTTTCTCACAGAGGTCATGAGGGGCATAGATAAGATGCATAGCACCCTTTTTCTGAGGGTGGGGGAATTGAAAACTAGGGGTTATATTTTTAACGTGAGAGGAGAAAGATTGAAAAGGGACTGGAGGGGCAATGTTTTTGTACAGAGGGTGGTTTGTATGTAGAATGAACTGCTAGAGGAAGTGACATATGCAGGTTCAGTAATAAGACTTAAAAGACATTTGGATAGGTACATGTTTAGGAAAGGTTTAAAGAGGTAAGTGCTAAATGAATTCAAGTGGGACCAGTTTAGCTTTGAAATTTGGTTAGCATGGATGAGTTGGACCAAAGGGTCTCTTTCTGCGCTTTATGACTGTATATCCCTAGGACTAGGTCTATTTCCTTCTTGGAAACAATCAGCATTTTGGCTTCAACTGCTTTCTGCTGCCGAGATCTCCACAGACTCCCCTGTCTCCGGGTGAAGAGATTTCTTTTCACCTCAGTCTGAGGTGGCCTACCCTGTACCCTTGAATGTGATGCCTGTCTCTGCATTAACTGTGAATCAACTATTTACAAAGTACTTTCCATATGTCCAGTTACTTATTCCATGATTTTGGACCATTGCAATGCTCCAACAGGCTAAGAACACCATCATGGCTTTACCTGAACTAAACAGATCAGGAATGTGTGAGATTCCATGTCAGTAGCATCTCAGAGCTAGCACTCTTACTGATTTGTTTACCTGTTCAAGTCCTATTCCAGAGACTGCAGTCCTAAAATGCATTCCTGGGCAGATTAAAGAAGTCATAGAATCCACACAGTGCAGATAGAGGCCATTTTGCCCAACAAGTCTGCACCGACCTTCTGAAGAGCATCCCACCCACCCTATCCTGCAACCCCTTATTTACTATGCTAATGCAACTAGCCTGCACAACCCTGGAGACGATGGGGTGATTTAGCATGACCAACCCAACCAACCTGCTCATCTTTGGATTGTGGGAGGAAACCAGAGCACCGGGAGGAATCCTACGCAGACACAGGGAGAATGTGCAAAATTCCACACAGTTACCCAAGGCTGGAATCGAACCCAGATACCTGACAATGTGAGGCTGCAGTACTAACCACTGAGCTACCATGCTGGCCTTTATTTTCTTGTTATTTATAGAATTCCTATCATACCGATAGAGGTCATTTGGCCTCTTGAGTCTGCACTGACCCCTTCAAAGAGCATCCCACCCAAACCCACTATCCCACCCTATCCCCATAACCCCACATATACCATATCTAAAACCCTTAACCTGTACATCCCTGGTTACTATGAAGCAGTTTAGCAAGGCCAAACCAACTAACTTGCGCATCCTTTTGGACGACAAGTGCAGAGAGATATCAAAACTCCCAATTCTTTAAACTGCCCTTTAAGTTGGGAGCCAGGTAGGGTGATTCACAAAGAATTGAGGAAACTGCGTGTTCCTGAGGCAGGCTGGGCTGTAAAGCTTGCCTCAGAGGCACCAGCACTATGACCAAACATTAAAAAATATAATATGAACTGTTCCCCAGCTCTCAACCCGATACACTCCCCATGCTTTATCAAACTCCTCTCATATCCCCCTTTGACCCTTATATTCTGCTAAGCACCTGTGCCCTCTACCCATCTGGATGGTCACTGAGATTGCCTATGCCACCCAAGCCCCTTTAACCATTGCCATTGCTCCTCCATCTCCTTATGTTAATTTAGTGTGTATTTCCACATACCAGCCTTTCCCTTTAACTGACTATGCCAACTTATCAACCATTCACAAGTATCCATGCACTTTGGAGAAAAAATAAACTTCTATTATTTAATATTCTATATTGCAGACAACACTTTGTTGGGAAAAGCATTATCATTTATAAAACTGTATTTTGATGGATCTTGACACCTCTTGACAGGCCTTAATATATTTGATAATTCTTAACGGGACCTGACAATTTTGACAAGTTTGACAGATCTTAACACTTCTTGATGGGTGTAGCGATTTGACAATTTCAAGGTGTTGTGCATCTTTGAGGCACAGTCTTCTCTAATGTTAATAATTCCAGCCATGCAAGATTTGGTAAGGTATCACTGTGGCTCAGCGGTTGGCACTGCTGCCTCACAGTGTCAGAGATCCGGGTTCAATTCCACCCTCAGGCAACTGTCTGTGTGGAGTTTGCACATTCTCCCCTTGTCTGTGTGGGTTTCCTCTGAGTGCTCTGGTTTCCTCCCACAGTCCAAAGATTTGCAGTTTAGGTGGATTGGCCATGCTAAAGTGTACAGGGTTGTGCAGGCTAAGAGGATTAGCTGTGGGAATTGCAGGGTTACAGGGATAGGGTCGGGGGATGCGATGTTCTTTGGAGGGTCAGTGTGGACATGATGAGCTGAATGGCCTGATTGCTGACTATAGGTATGATCTCTAAAAAGGTATCTGAGGCCCATCCAGAGGTGCCCTGTGACTATCCCCACAGTAGTGTCAAGCTCTCTGAAGAGTATCCCGGACCATAAATGCATTAAGATCAGAATTGCTGTTACTCAGTTTAATCTCCACACTCTGAGTTGCAGAGTGCAGAAATTCCAGAATTCCATACAAATGGAGACAGCTGGTCATTTAAATGGCCTGTGTGCATGTGGAGCCTGAGCCAACTTAGAGTCATAGAGATGTACAGCACGGAAACAGACCCTTCGGTCCAACTCTTCCATCCGACCAGATATCCCAACCCAATCTAGTCCCATTGGCCAGCACTTGGCCCATATCAATCTAAACCCTTCCTATTCATATACCCATCTAGATGCCTTTTACATGTTGTAGCTGTACCAGCCTCCACCACTTCCTCTGGCAGCTCATTCCATAAAGCACCACCCTCTGTGTGAACATCTTGCCCTGAAGTTCCCTTATTTTTCCCCTCTCATCCTAAACTTATGCCCTCTAATTCTGGACTCCCTCACCACAGGGAAAAGACATTGTCTATTTACCCTATCCATGCCCCTCATGATTTTATAAATGGGAAATGTCAGGTTTGGGGAGGCACTTGTGATTTCAGGCTAGATCGGTCACATCAGACAGACTCCACAACCCAGCACAAATCTCGGTCTTCTTCTAGATTGAGTGAAGTGACAAGGTGCTGCACTAATAGAGGGGCTGTCTTTTGGATAGGGGGCCTCTCTCACCCTCTACGTTGGATACAATAAATCCCATGGCACTATGTTGAAGCAGCAGTCAGATCTCCGTTAGCCTGGCCAACATTTATCCAACAACCAAAGAAGATTAAAAACACCCTCTCGGCAAAAAAGACACTGAGTTTCCAGTTGCCTGCCCCTTCAACACAGCCCCCTGTTCCCTGGCTGACATCTCTATCTCAGGCTTGCTGCAGTGCCCCAGTGAAGCTCAGTGCAAGCTTGATGAACAGCAGCTCATTTTCCGCTTGGGGACCCTGCAGCCTTCTGGACTCAATATCGAGTTCAATAACTTTAGGGCTTGAGCTCTCCCCTGCCTTTACCCCAATCCCCACACACCAAGCCTTATTTTTTTTCTCTCTTTTCTTTTTTTCTTCTTGGTTTATTTTCGTGGAGAGTCCGTCACACACTGATCCAACTCCCTCAGCGGCAGCTCTCAGAGTGAGCAGAACCTCTGACACTCCTGGTTTTTCTTTCCCCCACACACTACTGCCTAGCAGTGGTAGACAAGGCCTTGTTATCATATAGTGTGCTATTACCCATTGTTAGCCACTAACAATCCTCATTAATAGCTTATTCACTCTCCCGGCCAGATCCTTACTCACTCCTTTGTCTGTCCAACTGTTCTTCTCTCTCTTTGGGCTCTATTCCCACCTGCCATTTACTCCTTACACCCTCACCCTAACCCTATGTTCTGCACACAAACTGACATTTTCCTAGCTACCATCAGTTTTGAGGAAGGGTCACTCGAAACAAAATGCTAACTGTGATTTCTCTCCACAAATGCTGCCAGACCTGCTGAATCAATGTAGATTATTAGCTTGTTTATTTCACCACTATGTGCTCACAAATTCAAAGCCACATTTCC
This sequence comes from Chiloscyllium punctatum, assembly GCF_047496795.1. Lineage (NCBI taxonomy): Eukaryota > Metazoa > Chordata > Chondrichthyes > Orectolobiformes > Hemiscylliidae > Chiloscyllium > Chiloscyllium punctatum. The sequence continues at coordinate 53,993,864 of NC_092762.1, read as the reverse complement.
CTATACCACAATTACTATGAAGCATGGAGAGGCTTAAGACAGCGGACATATATTTTCATCTAGTCGGGGCCACTGAATTGTCATCAGAACAAGGAAAGTTCCCCAGGACCTGATGAAATGTATCCCAGGACTTTGTGGAAGGCGAGAGAGGACATTGCGGGGCCCCAAGCGGGGATATTTGTATCATTAACAGCCATGGGTGAAGTGCCTGAAGATTGAAGGGTGGCAAATGCTGTGCCGTTATTTCAGAAAGGCTGCAGGAAAATGCCTGGGAACAACAAACTGGTGACCCTTACATCTATTGCAGGGAAGTTGTTCGAGAGTAGACAGGATCTACAGGCATTTGGAGAGGTAAGGACTCATTTAGGATAGTCAGCATGCCTTTGCACGTGGGAAATCTTGTCTCACAAACTTAACTGCATTTTTTGAAGAGGTGACCCAGAAAATAGATGAGGGCAGTGCAGTAGACATTGTTTCCATGGACTTTAGCAAGGCCTTTGACAATATACCACATGGTAGGTTGTTGAATAAGGTTAAATCTCACAGGATCCAGGGAGAGCTAGCCAACTGGATACAAAATTGGCTTGACAATAGAAGGCAGAGGATGGTGGTAGAGGATTGTTTTTCAGACTGGAGGCCTGTTCCCAGTGGTGTGTTTCAAGGATTGGTGCTGGGTGCACTACTATTCATCATTTATATAAATGATTTGGATGAGAATTTAGAAGGAATGATTAGTAAGTCTGCTGATGACACCAAGGCTGGTGGTATAGTAGAGTGTGAAGAAGGTTATCTGGGAATACAGTGAGACCGTGATCAACTAGGCCAATGGGGCTGAGGAATAGCAGATGGAGTTTAATTTAAATAAATGCAACGTGTTGCATTTTGGTAAAGCAAACCAGGGTAGGACTTACAGTCAATGGTAGGGCCCTGGGGAATATTATGGAACAAAGAGATCTCGGGTTACAAGTTTGTAGTTCCTTGAAAATGGAGTCACAGGTTGACAGGGCAGTGAAGAAGGCTTTTGGCATGCTAGCTTTCATTGGTCAGAACACCAAGTATAGGAGATGGGAATGTTTTGTTGCAGCTGTACAAGGCATTGGTGAGGCCACATTTGGGGTACAGTATGCAGTTTTGATTGCCCTACAATAGAAGGGATATTATTAAACTAGAAAGAGTGCAGAAAGAACTTACTAGGATGCTACCTGTACTGGAAGGTTTGTGTTATAAGGAAAGGTTGGATAGGCTGAGACCCTTTCTCCTGGAGCATAGGAAACCGAGGGGTGACCTTATAGAGGTTTATAAAAGTATGAGCGGCAGAGATAAGGTAGTTAGCAGACAGCTTTTCCTCTAATGTTAGGGGACACAGGTTTAAGGTGAGAGGGGAGAGATACAAAAGGGTCCAAAGGGGCAATCTTTCACACAGAGGGTGGTGAGTGCCTGGAATAGGCTAAAAAAGATAGAGGTGGAAGCGAGTATAATCTCATCACTGAAGAAACATTCAGACAGGTACATGGATGGGATGGGTATGAGAGATATGGACCAAACACAGGCAAATGGGACTCATTTAAACTGTGAACACTGGGCGGTATGGGCATGTTGGACTAAAGGACCTGTTTTCATACTGTAAACGTTTATGACTCTATGAAAAGTTTGCTGTTATAGTTTTTCTTGCCACATTTATACTATTGCCTGAGGAGGTCTTCATTGCAGAAGGATGTTGAGGCTGGACTATTAAGCACATATCCAAGGTTGAGATAGACAGATGCTTAGTCAATAAGGAATGAAAGGTTATGGGGAAAGGGGAGGAAGGAGGGGGTTGAGGATTACTTTATCAGCCTTGATCTCATTGCATGATGGAGAAAATTTGAGGGGTTATTTCAGTTCCTATGTTGTATAGTGTATGTTCAAAAGAGTTAGTCACTGGCAAAAGAATAACTTTCCATGCTGAAGCTCTGTCAATTCCATGACATTTGCTCCATTTCATAACCCTTTCCTGGCTTGCAATCTGGACCACAAAATGTACGGAGTCATCGCCGAAATTGCAATTATTGGAGAAAACAAGAGAAAGAAAGGATTTACTTCACTTTAAAAGTTTCTAACATCCTTTGGGTATTACAAAATTATTCAAGTTGAAAAGAAATTAATTTAAGCGTAAATGCTGTTATGCAGGTAAATACAATGGAAGGAGTTTTCTAGCATTTATTGCTGCTGTGAAACCTTTTTACTAAACAATTAAAAAAAAGGACATATGAAGGAAGAAGTAAAAGAGACTCAAAAACGGTCACTTTGCTGTCCATTTTCACACCATCTAGCTCTTAACGATCAGTAAGCATTTGGATAAAGGGACTGCAAATCCCATGCCTCGTATTTGTCCAACTAATGGCTGTTTACACCCCTCTGTAAAAACATGAATATACTTACCCTCAGGACCACAAAGATATCAAAATTGAAATGAATCTATCTGAATGAGATGAGATGCTTATTATGCAGGGTTACCTAATCCATTTAGCAGCCACAGTGTATCTCTCGGTCGGTCTGTCTCAACACACAGATTAAAATCTGCGCTGGATAATCACATTACCCTCTGCCTGTACTTGCTCTGGGATGTTCTCGTTAGGGTTGCAGCAAATGCTGGAATGCCATCACACATGGCGGACAGGCAAAATGGATCCCCTGCTTCAGTGGTGAGCGAGCAAAACCAAAGCAACAAATAAGAATGACTTTGTCCCATTCTGCCACTACTCACAAACTGTTTTCAGACTTAGATTTCAAAGCAATAAAGAAACACTATTTATTATATATCAATACTAAATACTACCATCCATTGTAGTCATAAATAAACCAGACTTTGCTCTTATAGTTACATCAGGTAAAGACCAGTCTACGTTCTTTGAGTATTCGTGCCCATGTGCTATCAATAATCTCCCATCCGAGGCATGGGATTTGCAGTCCCTTTATCCAAACGCTTACTGATCGTTAAGAGCTAGATGGTGTGAAAATGGACAGCAAAGTGACAGTTTTTGAGTCTCTTTTACTTCTTCCTTCATATGTCCTTTTTTTTAATTGTTTAGTAAAAAGGTTTCACAGCAGCAATGAATGCTAGAAAACTCCTTCCATTGTATTTACCTGCATAACAGCATTTACGCTTAAATTAATTTCTTTTCAACTTGAATAATTTTGGAATACCCAAAGGATGTAGTCACCTGGTCTATTCTTCCAGAGGGTTGTAACTCCACCCTTACTGTGCTATTTATGTTCAGTTATGTGCAGCCCTGGGACATCATCACACTGTTATTCCAGCGTCCTGAAGACCTCACTGACAACTGGTGTAGAGAAGACTTCATTTATTCCCGAGCACTGCCAATTTTATTGTGGATGACAGTGTTTCTCTTCCTGCAGTAGGGTTGCCACCACTCCCGGAGTCTCTACAAATTGAGAAGCATCCTCCAGGACGTGGTGCACAGTCCACAAGAAATATCAGGATCTTGAAAAAAACTAATAATTTTCTTTTGCTCATTAGTTACAGCAATATTGAGAATTCTGAGTTCAGAAGCATTCAATCAGGTTAAAAAAAGTTTGCTTCCATTTGACAGTGGAGGTTGGTGAAGACAGCTGCACTTTGCCCACACATGACTGTGTGGGGTCAGGGTAGTTAGTGGCAAGAAGTTACATGAAGAGGTGCCCAGAAATGTTTTCAACCAGAGTTACCTGCAGACAGTCACTGGGTAAGGTCCTGGATGGGAAGTGGGCACTTGAGGTGAAGTGCTAAAGTCAGCATCAAGAAGAAAAAAACTGAAGGGGAGAAATTCCATTCCTCCTCAATGAGGAACCTCTGCAACTGCTGTCGTCAGTCCTCAGATGTCGTGGATCAGGGTGGCACTTGTTATACTGTAAAATTCAGTCCATAAATGCCTTTCTGTCTCCTGAGGATGCTGACTTTGCTGGGCTTATATCCTACAGAATGTTTTGAGCTCTGGAACTAACCACTGGTGGTTTGTGATTGAGGTAGTTGCCTACGATCATTCCTCACTTTCATGTTGAGTTTAAAGGCCCTATTTAATTATCAGTTTAAACACCAGAAAGGAATATGTTTTATATAAAACGATGCAGTTTATAGCAGGATAGCAATAAGTACAAGAACATTAGGCAGAGCTAAGCACAATTACAACTACCTGCACTTGTAGCATCTGTTACCATTGAGCCTCCAAGCAAGACTAACTGATTCTCCACAGAGAAAGTGAGGATTGCAGATGCTGGAAATCTGAGTCGAAAAGTGTAGTGCTGGAAAAGCACAGCCAGTCAGGCAGCATCCAAGGAAGAGGAGAGTCGGCGTTTGGAGCATGTGCTTTTCACGAGGAATGAGGGGGTGGCCCAAGGGGGCTGAGAGACAAATGGGAGGGGGTGGGGATGGGGGAAGGTTCTCCACACAAATACGACGTGACACCATCTGATTGGATGGAGCTAATACAATTTCAACCATTACTCTTTCAGAAACATTACCTCAGACAACAGTGACAATCCCTTTGTTCAGAGAAATATGTTTGTAAGGACACTGTACACTTCTGACTTGCCATAGACATGTGACCACTGCTGTATATTGCTTTATCTTCAGTAGCCATTTAATGCATGAGATTAAACACTCTTCAGATATTTTCCCCAAATGGCCAGTCTTTGTTGGGAAATTGAGATAATGGATTAGATTCCCTACAGTGTGGAAACAGGCCCTTCGGCCCAACAAGTCCACACTGACCCTCCGAAGAGTAACCCACCCAGACCCATTTCCCTCTGACTAATGCACCTAACACTATGGGCAATTTTAACACGGCCAATTTTAACACGGCGTGCACACCTTCGGACTGTGGGAGGAAACCGGAGCACCTGGAGGAAAACCACACAGACATGAGGAGAATGTGCAAACTCCACATAGACAATCACCCAAGACTGGAATCGAACCTGGGACCCTGGTGCTGAGGCAGCAATGCTAACCATTGAGACACCGTGTCGCGCTAGAATGTGACAGCTGAGCTCAAGTTGATAGCATCACCCATTTGCCAAATTTGCCAAGGTCACTGGATAGGTAATCAGACATTGGAAAGTTGACTGAGCTACATTACATCCTTAGGCCAAGGTATTCAGCAATGAGTGGGGATTGGACCTTGAACCGTTGGGTAATGCCTTGATCCAATGATGAATGTACAGTCAGTTCTGCTCTAATGTGTCTTTCGTTAATGTGAATTGGCTATAGTCTGTTTCTAAAATGTGAATTTGTAAAACACCTGTTGGCTATGAGGTGATTAGATCACCAATACTTTAAGTGTTATTTGCATTGCATGATTTTTGTATAGCACTGGGTCCCACAGGAATGTGACCGACGCATTATTAAAGAAATGACTGTATGAGGAAACTACATAAAGATGTATTTGTGAAACATTCACTGATGAAGCTAGTTTATTTTCTTACTCATAAAAGGGATGAATACAATTTATTATTAGAATAATATTCATTACTCATTGCTGGCTGGAGTGGCATTTATTGCCCATTCCTAACGGACCTTGAGGGGTCACGGTGAATGGCCTTCTTGAACCATTTGGTGTCCATACAGCTGCATGCTGTTAGGGGATTGTGCAATGGTAATGCTATTGAATGTCAAGGCAAGACAGCTATTGAAACAAAACCCTTCGAACAGGCTTGTGGAGATAAAGTTTTTCAGAGATTGTCATTCCTGTTCTTTTACAACTTGTATAAAGCCATTAAAATCAGGCTCAGTAAAATCCCTAATGGGCTTGTTATACTATCAGACTTCAAGAGAGGTGGGGTCATGGCAAGAAGACAGAGAACCCACTGGCACTTTAACAATACGAAAACTGAATAATTTAAAATTCCTTTCTGACTAAAACAAGAGCTGCCTGCATCACAGAAACCTTTATAGCTGATTTTAACTGAGTTTCACATTCTCTGGAGGGCTAACCCCTTGCAATTCCCCAAGAGCCTGAAGAAAAGAGCTGACTATTCTGAGCCTCATGTCAGAAGCCTGTAATGTGTTAATCCACTTACACTGTACTAAATTCACTAACAGGGGTTTTGTGGTTAGAGGCTAGCAATTTTGCCAATTATGCACATTTAGGATGCTTTATATACGCGAAAGAAAGAAAAACAGCACAAAAGCGTTGTGCATGAAAGAGTGTGGCAGGAGAGAAGCCCACTGGCCTCTGGCTAATCTACACTAATTAGTCAGGATTAGAAATTGCATTCTGCAATGAGTACAGTACACAATGGCACACTAAAATCCAGTCAGGAAGTTGGATAATGTCAGAATGGTGACCGGGCTGAGATGTGTGTTGGATTCCATTTAAGCTACTTCCATGCCACACTGTATTGATTTTGATCGGATACTCTCCCACCTCAAACTTAGAATTTACAGGTTGAAAAAACATAAACTGAATCAACCTGTCTAGACAGATGATGACATATCATCACGGCAGGTGGGACAAAAACTCTGAAGTGCTGACTCAGAGGTAGTAACATTACTGTGGTGATACTATGGCATAAGAAATGTATTTTGTCCTGGTTTCTTTCTATGAAGAAAAGTTGAGACAGAGGTGTTGATTGGACTGCTCAAAGCCAATAAAGTAACAGCTTGTGAGGCCTTGGGGTTTTCTTTAAAAGGTTCGAACAATAGATGCAGTCTGAATGGGTGGGGCCAAGCTTCCCCAGAAACAGGATTTTTAGTTTTAGCATGCTGCAGTTGCCGGAGTTTTGAAGCTGGATGTGGAAGCTCTTATTCCTCTCTTGGATATAGTTAAAAGCTGGGATTCTCGTCCTGCTGCTAGAATCGCATGCGAGCCAATCTATTTTATAAAATATGCCTTTGTTAAGGGTGAGTTTATGGGATATTACTATATTGGAACAGTTAATTGGCAGTACAGAGGATCCTTGATTATCCGGCATTTGATTATCCGAATATCGGATTATCTGGCAAGATCGCAGGGTCCCGATGCTCGGCTAAACTATGTCATCCAGCATTCTATTATCCAGAATTCGACTTACCGAATGAAATACTGCTGACCCATGCCCTTCGGATAATTGAGGTTCCTTTATAGTTAATATATATTTTATTTTGTAAAGAATTTCGATAAAGTTAGTTAAGTTAATTCTTTTATTTTGCTTTGTCTGTATTTTAATTGTAGTGTAAAAATAAAGTGTGTTTGACTTAAAATCAAGTAGATTATTTAAAATAATTCAGCAGAAGGATGGGAACCGAAACTGTAGTTTGAGTATACAGGAGGATGAGAGTAGTGAAGACAGAATTAAGATTTCAAGATCACAAGAAGGCACTGGCAGGCAAGAAGTTGGTTTGAAGAGTGTCTACTTCAATGCCAGGAGCGTCCAGAGTAAGGTGGGTGAACTTGCAGCATTGGTTGGTACCTGGGATTTTGATATTGTGGCCATTTTAGAGGCAGGGACAGGAATACGTATTGCAGGTTCCGGGGTTTAAATGTTTCAGTAAGAACAGAGAAAATGGTAAGAGAAGGGATGGTGTGGCACTGTTAGTCAAAGATTGTTATATGGTGACAGAAAGGACATTTGAGGACTCATCCATTGAGGTAGTATGGGCTGAGATTAGAAACAGGCAAGGAGAGGTTACCCTTTGGGAGTTTTCTAAAGGCCTCTAAATGGTTCCAGAGATGTAGAGGATAGGATAGCAAAGATGATCCTCGATAGGAGTGAGAGTGACAGGGTAGTTGTTATGGGGGTTTTAACTTTCCAAATATTGACTGGGAATACTATAGTTCAAGTAGTTTGGATAGGTCAGATTTTGTCCAATGTGTACAGGAGGGTTTCCTGACACAGTATGTAGACAGGCTAACAAGGGGGGAGGCCACATTAGACATGGTACTGGGTAATAAACCCAACCAGGTGTTAGATTTGGAGGTAGGTGAGCACTTTGTTGATAGTGACCATACCTTGTTTACATTTACTTTAGTGATGGAAAGGAATAGGTATACACTGCAGGGCAGAAGTTAAACCTGGGAGAAAGGCAATTATGATGCGATTAGATAGATTTAGAATGCATAGAATGGAGAAGGAAACTGCAGGGGATGGGCACAATTGAAATGTGTAGCTTATTCAAGCACCAACTACTGCAGGTCCTTGATAAGTATGTACTGGTCAGGCAGGGAGGAAGTTGTCAAGTGTGGGACCCATGGTTTACGAAGGAAGTTGAATCTCCTGTCAAGACGAAGAATAAGGCTTATGTTAGGATGAGATGTGATGGCTCAGTTTGGGCGCTTGAGAGTTACAAATAAGACAGGAAAGACCTAAAGAGAGAGCTAAGAAGAGCCAGAGGGGACATGAGAGGTCTTTGGTGGATAAGATCAAGGAAAAACCTAAGGCTTTCTCTAGCTATATCAGGAATAAAAGAATGACTAGAGTAAGATTAGGGCCAATCAAGCATAGTAGTGGGAAGTTGTGCATGAAGTCAGAGGAGATAGAATATGTTTTGTCAGTATTCACACTAGAAAAAGATAATGCGGTCGAGGACAATACTGAGATACAGGCTACTAGACTAGATGGGATTGAGGTGTATAAGGAGGAGGTGTTTGCAATTCTGGAATGTGTAAAAATAGATAAGTCCCCTGGGCTGGATGGGATTTATCCTAGGATTCTCTGGGAAGCCAGGGAGGAGATTGCTGAACCTTTGGATTTGATCGTTATATCGTCATTGTCTCCAGGAATAGTACCAGAACACTGGAGCATAGCAAATGCTGTTCCCTTGTTCAAAAAGGGGAGTAGCGACAACTCTGGTAATTATAGACCTATGAGTCTTACTTCAGTTGTGGATAAAGTGTTGGAAAGGGTTATAAGAGATAGGATTTATAATCATCTAGAGAGGAATTAGGGATAGTCAACACGGTTTTATGAAGGGGAGGTTGTGCCTCACAAACCTGATTGAGTTCTTTGTGAAGGTGACCAAACAGGTGGATGAGGGTAAAGCGGTTGGTGTGGTGTATATGGATTTCAGTAAGGCATTTGATTAGGTTCCCCATGGTAGACTATTGCACAAAATACGGAGGCATGGGATTGAGGGTGATTAAGTGGTTTCGATCAGAAATTAGCTAGCTGAAAGAAGGCAGAGGGTGATGGGTGATGGGAAATATTCATCCTGGAGTTCAGTTACTAGTACCACAAAGATCAGTTTTGGGTTCACTGTTATTTGTCATTTATGTAAATGACCTGGACGAGGGCATAGAAGGATAGGTTAGTAAATTTGTGGGTGACACTAAGGTCGATAGAGTTGTGGATAGTGAAAAAGGATGCTGTAGGTTACAGAGAGACATAGATAAGCTGTAGAGCTGGGCTGAGAGGTGGAAAGTGGAGTTTAATGCGGAAAAGAGTGAGGTGAGTCACTTTGGAAGGAGTAACGGGATTGCAGAGTACTAGGCTAATGCTAAGATTCTTGGTTGTGTAGATGCGTGAAGAG